>NW_028159865.1:109664-224664 GCF_964263955.1 Coregonus lavaretus | reverse complement strand
TTGACCGTTCATGATCATTTTTGTGCAAATGTGTACCTTGATTTAGTATTTAATTTAATGGAGATCAGGTTGGGTGTGTTGGGGTGGTCCCAGGAGGGGTTGGAGGGTGGGTTGGGGTGGTCCCAGGAGGGGTTGGAGGGTGGGTTGGGGTGGTCCCAGGAGGGTTTGGAGGGTGGGTTGGGGTGGTCCCAGGAGGGGTTGGAGGGTGGGTTGGGGTGGTCCCAGGAGGGGTTGGAGGGTGGGTTGGGGTGGTCCCAGGAGGGGTTGGAGGGTGGGATGGGGTGGTCCCAGGAGGGGTTGGAGGGTGGGTTGGGGTGGTCCCAGGAGGGGTTGGAGGGTGGGTTGGGGTGGTCCCAGGAGGGGTTGGAGGGTGGGTTGGGGTGGTCCCATGAGGGGTTTGAGGGTGGGTTGGGGTGGTCCCAGGAGGGGTTGGAGGGTGGGTTATGGTGGTCCCAGGAGGGGTTGGAGGGTGGGTTGATGCAGCTGAGGTGGGTGATTGTATATGTGGTTTATTATAATTGTATTTATCTGCAATAACTAGTTTCCATAATATACTGATATATATTTTAACAGTATTGTGTCTCTAGCTGTATAACCATTCCTGCTGCTATTTGTTCTGATATATATTTTAACAGTATTGTGTCTCTAGCTGTATAACCATTACTGCTGCTATTTGTTCTTGTCTGTGTTCCTTTCAAATAAATAAAAAGTTGATCACAGAGTTTCAACTGAAAATCAGAGACCGGGAAATCAAGTCACATGCTTCCACTGTGGCAATGTCACGGTTTCAGCCGAGGCTGCTCCTCCTCCTTGCTCGGGCAGGCTTTGGCGTTCATCTGCTAACGATCTATGTTTCTGTGTTCTACTTGTTTTGTCTTTATTGTTCACACCTGGTTCCCATTATGTATTGATTTCTTCCCTATTTAACCCTCTGCCTCCCACTGTGTTTTGTGCGTGTTTGTTCATGTTTGGTTGTCGTCTGGTGAGCGGGTTTGTTTCCTCCCTGCGTGGAGGTCATGTTATGTACGTTACCTACGAGTAATGTACGTTTTCGATTAGCTCTGTGTCCTGCGCCTGACTTCGTCCTACCACATCATACTGACACCCTGACAGGCAAGGTGGGACATCAGACGTCTACATGCTGGTGGAAGGACATGGATTGTCCAGCCTGTGGTAAAAAGGGACATCAGGCTTCTACATGCTGGTGGAAGGACATGGATTGTCCAGCCTGTGGTAAAAAGGGCCACATCGAACAAGTCTCCAGAAACAAAAAGAGATCAGACTGAAACAAGAAACAGACATTCCAACGAAAGACACATAGACATGTTCACATTGTTGAGTAAGAGAACACTGAGGTGAGTGACTCATCAGACGAGGAAGTCACACTGAAAATCCTGACTTTTTCCTGGCGGGCTGCACGGCTACTATGTCTCCCTCTTGCTAGAGGGACAGCCGGTGGGTATGGAGATTGACACAGGGGCAGCTGTATCTCTTGTGTCAGAAAAAAGACACTGAAACACCTTCCACTTCAACCAGCGCACCTCGTGTTAAAGACTTACACAGGTTAATCTCTTGCTGTGAGAGACATCACTGATGTGACAGTTCAGGTAAACAGACAAACTGAAAAGCTGCCACTCTATATTGTGAAAGGAGACTATGCATCACTACTGGGATGTTCATAGTTGGAGAAAATCACACTGGACTGGCCATCAGTGCATACAATGACACATGGAGACACAGACCTACCTGCCATCTTAAAGAAACATGGAGAAGTCTTTAATGGACATCTGGGTAGTATGAACGACATTACAGGGAAGCTTAGCATTAAGCCAGACAGCAAACCAACGTTTCTGAAAGCAGGACCTGTACCTTATGCTATCAGACCAGAAGTCAAGGCTGACTTGGACGCTTTAGTCAAGAACAAAGTACTGGAGCCGGTCAGCATGAGTGAATGCATGAGCAACACCCATCTACCAGTCCTTAACACTAGAACCGCCTGTTCTTTCAGCATATAAGAACCCGCTAGAGAAAGTTACCAGGCGTCCACTTTAGCATATGCATCAGATGCATATCAACCAGCAAGGTGCAAGGTGTGCAAACATGGTTTGTTAAATAAACGCTTGATAAATAGTGCATAAACTATTGTAAAGGATTAATTACATGAAGAAGTATCGCACCATTATGCAGAAGTCACATGCATCATTATCAGCTTCTATCTGGTTTCTATTGGCCATTCATCCATTGACAACAGAACAGCATATTTTAACTGGATGATGTTACTAGTTTCTGCTTAGTTGCCAGAGCAATGCTGCTGCTGGAGTGGTCATGTGATAAATACATTGACAGCACAGATATTGTTGAGAAAAGTGACATTTGGAAATAGAGCTGCGCCTCTTGAATGTTGAGAGTTATTTGATAAAGGTAAGTGCCATAGAAACTGCAGAATATGCTCTTTCAGATACAGCACTATATAGAAATCACAATGTTTTACCTGCATGTGACTCTGAAGGAGGATTTGATAAAGAGATGCTCTTTTCCTTGCGTCTTTACGTTCAGCTCAACCGTCTCCCCATCCTGATAATAAAGTGTTTTATTGGTATCTTCCACTAGATAGCAGTAAACACCTGCTGTAACTAGACTACGACTATGTGTTCAGTTTCATACATGCAGTTTCTCAGAGGAGGAGTGCTGATCTAGGATCAGGTCCCCCCTGTCCATTTAATCTGTTTCATTATGATCTAAAAGGCTAAACTGATCCCAGATCAGTACTCCTACTCTTTATGAATACTGTCACAGGTGACTCCTCAAGATGAGGCTCATGATTTATAAGTTATATACTTTTTTATCTTTACAGAAATTGTCTTTATTTAAACCAAGGATGTTTGAGTTAGTAGCGATGCATTTTCAACTGTCCGCTGCTGTAAACCTATGTCATTGGATGTTATAGACCCATCTGAACAGTTTCTTTCCCCATGCTGTAGCCCTCACCAACTGGCCATCTGGTCCATAGAGACTAAAGGACTATACACTCTATGCTGCACACCACATCAAGTAAAGACCACATAGCTACAGTTATATGCTTTTCTGTTTTTACCCACTTTTACAGCCAATGAATGGACTGGCATCCATATGAATCAGTGGAATATACAGACTAGTTAGCCACCTCCCAATAAGGGTTCAGCAACATCAAGCAAGGAGCACTAAACAGACAGGCATTAAAATAGTCTTAAAATATTGTTGGCCAACCAAAACGTTAACCCGTAAGCGGATAGGGTGGAATTGTACTGTGAGCTGGCTCAGTCTAAACACATGGCTCTGGGTGGAACCACCTTTTGGCTTTCCACTGGAAAGGGGGTAGCTGCATCCAAATATGGCGAACGGAGTATGGCCGAGTGGGTGTGTGGAAAGGAAAGTAGTGGGATGGAAAAAGGAGTGGGTGTGTTGAAAGGAAAGTAGTGGGCGTGTGGAAAAGGAGTGGGCGTGTCGAAAGGAAAGTAGTGGGCGTGTGGAAAAGGAGTGGGTGTGTCGAAAGGAAAGTAGTGGGCGTGTGGAAAAGGAGTGGGTGTGTCGAAAGGAAAGTAGTGGGCGTGTGGAAAAGGAGTGGGTGTGTCGAAAGGAAAGTAGTGGGCGTGTGAAAAGGAGTGGGTGTGTCGAAAGGAAAGTAGTGGGCGTGTGGAAAAGGAGTGGGTGTGTCGAAAGGAAAGTAGTGGGCGTGTGGAAAATGAGTGGGTGTGTCGAAAGGAAAGTAGTGGGCGTGTGGAAAAGGAGTGGGTGTGTCAAAGTGCTCTGCTACAGGTTAGATGGTTTTGATTGAGCAGTGTTGTGTCTTCCCAGGAAACTACCGTACATTGAGCTACCGTACCACCAGAGTTTGGACTTCTGTTTTTAAGCCAGAGGATGAGTCTGAGTCGTATTTCACTGTTAGTTTTACACAAATAATGGTACATTGTCAGTTCTAAAACTGATGATTGTTTATTTGTGATTAAAAGTATTGATGATGGGTGTAGTTCATGCGTAGAATGCGTGTGCAGCTGTCACCCAGCTACTAGGTAGCTACTTCCCATTGAGTCTGAGTTAGTTTTAGTAGCTACTTCCCGTTGAGTCTGAGTTAGTTTTAGTAGCTACTTCCCATTGAGTCTGAGTTAGTTTTAGTAGCTACTTCCCATTGAGTCTGAGTTAGTTTTTAGTAGCTACTTCCCATTGAGTCTGAGTTAGTTTTAGTAGCTACTTCCCGTTGAGTCTGAGTTAGTTTTAGTAGCTACTTCCCATTGAGTCTGAGTTAGTTTTAGTAGCTACTTCCCATTGAGTCTGAGTTAGTTTTTAGTAGCTACTTCCCATTGAGTCTGAGTTAGTTTTAGTAGCTACTTCCCATTGAGTCTGAGTTAGTTTTAGTAGCTACTTCCCATTGAGTCTGAGTTAGTTTTAGTAGCTACTTCCCATTGAGTCTGAGTTAGTTTTAGTAGCTACTTCCCATTGAGTCTGAGTTAGTTTTAGTAGCTACTTCCCATTGAGTCTGAGTTAGTTTTAGTAGCTACTTCCCATTGAGTCTGAGTTAGTTTTAGTAGCTACTTCCCATTGAGTCTGAGTTAGTTTTAGAAACTACTTCCCATTGAGTCTGAGTTAGTTTTAGTAGCTACTTCCCATTGAGTCTGAGTTAGTTTTAGTAGCTACTTCCCATTGAGTCTGAGTTAGTTTTAGTAGCTACTTCCCATTGAGTCTGAGTTAGTTTTAGTAGCTACTTCCCATTGAGTCTGAGTTAGTTTTAGTAGCTACTTCCCATTGAGTCTGAGTTAGTTTAGTAGCTACTTCCCATTGAGTCTGAGTTAGTTTTAGTAGCTACCCCCGCATAACTAATATATCAACATTGTATCAACCACCCCCTCATAACTAATATATCAACGTTGTATCAACCACCCCCTCATATCTAATATATCAACATTGTATCAACCACCCTCTCATAACTAATATATCAACATTGTATGAACCACCCCCTCATAACTAATATATCAACATTGTATCAACCACCCCCTCATAACTAATATATCAACATTGAATCACCCACCCCCTCATAACTAATATATCAACATTGTATCAACCACCCTCTCATAACTAATATATCAACATTGTATCAACCACCCCTCATAACTAATATATCAACATTGTATCAACCAACCCCTCATAACTAATATATCAACATTGAATCACCCACCCCCTCATAACTAATATATCAACATTGTATCAACCACCCTCTCATAACTAATATATCAACATTGTATCAACCACCCCTCATAACTAATATATCAACATTGTATCAACCACCCCCTGATATCTAATATATCAACATTATATCAACCACCCCCTCATAACTAATATATCAACATTGTATCAACCACCCCCTCATATCTAATATATCAATATTGTATCAACCACCCCCTCATAACTAATATACCAACATTGTATCAACCACCCCGTCATAACTAATATATAAACATTGTATCAACCACCCCCTTATAACTAATATATCAACATTGTATCAACCACCCCCTCATAACTAATATATCAACATTGAATCACCCACCCCCTCATAACTAATATATCAACATTGTATCAACCACCCTCTCATAACTAATATATCAACATTGTATCAACCACCCCTCATAACTAATATATCAACATTGTATCAACCACCCCCTGATATCTAATATATCAACATTATATCAACCACCCCCTCATAACTAATATATCAACATTGTATCAACCACCCCCTCATATCTAATATATCAATATTGTATCAACCACCCCCTCATAACTAATATACCAACATTGTATCAACCACCCCGTCATAACTAATATATAAACATTGTATCAACCACCCCCTTATAACTAATATATCAACATTGTATCAACCACCCCCTCATAACTAATATATCAACATTGTATCAACCACCCCCTCATATCTAATATATCAACATTGTATCAACCACCCCCTCATAACTAATATATCAACATTGTATCAACCACCCCTCATATCTAATATATCAACATTGTATCAACCCCCCCCCCCCCTCATATCTAATATATCAACATTGTATCAACCACCCCCTCATATCTAATATATCAACATTGTATCAACCACCCCCTCATAACTAATATATCAACATTGTATCAACCACCCCCTCATATCTAATATATCAACATTGTATCAACCACCCCCTCATATCTAATATATCAACATTGTATCAACCCCCCCCCTCATATCTAATATATCAACATTGTATCAACCACCCCCTCATAACTAATATATCAACATTGTATCAACCCCCCCCTCATATCTAATATATCAACATTGTATCAACCACCCCCTCATATCTAATATATCAACATTGTATCAACCACCCCTCATATCTAATATATCAACATTGTATCAACCCCCCCTCATATCTAATATATCAACATTGTATCAACCACCCCCTCATATCTAATATATCAACATTGTATCAACCACCCCCTCATATCTAATATATCAACATTGTATCAACCACCCCCTCATATCTAATATATCAACATTGTATCAACCACCCCTCATATCTAATATATCAACATTGTATCAACCCCCCCCCTCATATCTAATATATCAACATTGTATCAACCACCCCTCATAACTAATATATCAACATTGTATCAACCACCTCTCATAACTAATATATCAACATTGTATCAACCACCTCTCATAACTAATATATCAACATTGTATCAACCACCCCCTCATAACTAATATATCAACATTGTATCAACCACCCCCTCATAACTAATATATCAACACTGTATCAACCACCCCCTCATATCTAATATATCAACATTGTATCAACCACCCCCTCATAACTAATATATCAACATTGTATCAACCACCCCTCATATCTAATATATCAACATTGTATCAACCACCCCCTCATATCTAATATATCAACATTGTATCAACCACCCCTCATATCTAATATATCAACATTGTATCAACCACCCCTCATATCAAATATATAAACATTGTATCAACCACCCCTCATATCTAATACAGTAATCCCTCGTTTATCGCGGGGGTTACGTTCCGAAAATGACCCGCGATAAGTGAAATCCGCGAAATAGAAAACTTTTTTTTTTTTACAATTAGCAACTATTACATGTATACAAATACAGTGACTCACGTGTAGGCCGTTTCGTCGACATTATGGGTTTAGAAGATGTTCGAAATTACAAGATAATTTGGCCAACTTAATGTAAATTTGCCAAGCTGTTTTATGTACGTACACATAACTGCACGAGACGACAAAATGATAGCACAATTCGTAGCATGTTTTGATACAAGAAGCGGGAGTGAGTTTTTAGCGAATCAGAATGCAGAGCACAATGCACCAAAAAAAAAAAATAAATGCATTATGAAAATCCGCGAAATAGCGAATCCGCGATAAGTGAACCGCGAAGTGGCGAGGGATCACTGTATATCAACATTGTATCAACCACCTCCTCATATCTAATATATCAACATTGTATCAAACCCCCCTCCCCTCATAACTAATACATCAACACTGTATCAACCACCCCTCATATCAAATATATAAACATTGTATCAACCACCCCTCATATCTAATATATCAACATTGTATCAACCCCCCCCCCCCCCATAACTAATATATCAACATTGTATCAACCACCCCCTCATATCTAATATATCAACATTGTATCAACCACCCCCTCATATCTAATATATCAACATTGTATCAACCACCCATCATAACTAATATATCAACATTGTATCAACCACCCCCTCATATCTAATATATCAACATTGTATCAACCACTCCCTCATATATATCTATCATATAAGATCAGCCGATCCAGGCAGTGGCAGTACAGGTAGAGGAGGAAAAGGAGGAGGCCGGCAGCAGCGCGTCGAGACGCACATTAGTTGAGATGAAGATGACAGCTAGCAGCAATCAACCAAACAGCAGACAGACAGACAGACAGACAGACAGACAGACAGACAGACAGACAGACAGACAGACAGACAGCCAGCCAACAGTGGCTTTTTTTCCACATGTCACAAAGAAACCAACGTGTACATGATTTGATTTGCCCTAAGTGTCTAAACACTGGACTGAAAATCACCATAGACCCCCACCAACCAGGGATTCTGTAATTCTGTCATGATAGAATGTGCACCCTGAGAAGGTGACCGTGATGCATTTAGGAGGAGTGTTGACACTTCCTCCAGGCTGCAGGAGGGCTCCAGGGGAGATGTGGCATTTTATATAAATGTGAGGATGGTTCTTCTAGCACACGAACTTGGACTTGGTTATGCAGCTCTAAAGAAAATAAACAAAGTCCTAGGGATTCCTTCCCTGAGTCTCAGCTCATATCAGAGACATGACAGGAGAGTGACAGGTCAATAAAAAGGGAGAGTAGCCCATTATTGTCAGGTGACTTGCTGTGTATAAATAATATTTAGTAGCCAACTGTGATTACTGAGAAATTAGCTTTACATAAAGTAAATGCATGCTGATATGCTAATATGTACATAGGGTAACATGCTGATATGCTAATATGTACATAGGGTAACATGCTGATATGCTAATATATACATAGGGTAACATGCTGATATGCTAATATGTACATAGGGTAACATGCTGATATGCTAATATGTACATAGGGTAACATGCTGATATGCTAATATGTACATAGGGTAACATGCTGATATTTAGACCTGCAGTTATGACTGTAATGTCGATAGACATCATAATAAGTACTTCCCCCCCCCACTTTAGTAGCAGAGATTCAGAGAGGGCAACAGCCAATGGGGAGTGCTGCAAAGCTAATTAGAATACGCAGATATAGACCCAGACACGGCAGAGTTGCTGAAGGAGGATGAGGATGCCATCATAGACATTCATGGATCCTTTGATGGCTCTTGGCACAAGAGAGGATTCACTTCCAACTACGGGATAGGTGTGTTCATTGGTGCTGGTACCAGCCAGCCCTAGAAAATGGTGAAGATCCACCCAGTCGCAAAAAAAATGGAGGCCATACATTCTTTAATTGAGAGGATGCACAGAAAATGGTACCTGTATATCACAGGATGTCAAATGATAACATCCTCAAAAGAATGTAGCACGGAGGAACCCAGAATGCAAATGAACGTCTGAACTCTAATATGGTCGCGACGCCCCAAAACTGTCTTCTTGGGCAAAAGCCTCATTGCCAGTATGGCAGTAGCCACGTCCAATGAGGGAGCCACTGCTATATCAGATGGGATGGACTAATTGTGTATTGGCAGCACTTTGGTGACACTGGAAGCAATCAGAGAGGAGTTGGGAGAGCTGATGCTGCTTCAATGGAGTGTGACAAGGGGAGGCGCAGGTCACATGACACAGTCAAGAAAGTAAAGCAGCACCAGCAACAACTCAAAGAGGGCCGTACATATGGGGCAGGCATAGCTGATTACTGTTCTGCACATTTCAACAGCCATACAAAAGCCTTGTATGTGACAAATTGAGCAAAGTGATATGAGAATTTGCCCAAAACTGCATATTTGCCCTACAGACCAGTATTCAAAGCATATGCTCTATTGCTTGAAACGTATTGAACATGCTGATGTATTTGTAAAAGGTATATTTGATGTTTATTTGTCAGTTTAGAAGTGATATATGAAAAATAGATTAATTTAATGTGACGTAAATGGTCATATTTATGGAAAGTACATTTTAATTGTAGTCTGTGGTGTTTGGCATTACAGTTTTTCTCAATTGCTAAAACACAATTTCTGAAACCTTGCTCCATTTCCTGAAAACATTAAAAACGCAAAACCTGATCTTCAAGCACTATTTACAAAACCTCTGACTCCTCTCGCAAAATGAAACATTCACCCTCAAAACAGTTTTTACCTGTGTTCAAAATCAAACACTGCTCTCAAATCATAAACAAAGTGATCAAAATGATAAACACTCTCAAGCAGTCAGTAAACAATACACCGAAAAATAGAAAACACATTGTTCAAAACATACAGTTCTCAGGGAGAAGTACATTTTAAATCTCAAAACAAATTTCATATTTTTCCGTCATTGTCTTTTGATGAACGAAAACATGTTCTATCATAGTAGCTCAAAATTGATCAGAAATTACTACTCTGCTTTGCTCTTTGCAATTTAGTTTTTTGTTCTTCCTCCTCCTTGTACCCCTATTTTTACAGTACTGTACCCTGCATCTCACAAACTTGTCCTTTGTCTCTGCGATACTGTAATTCTTGTTCTTTGTTGATATGAACCTGCAACCAGTCCAAATCTATTGAGCAGTCAGTACTGTTAACAAATGGAAAGCCCAATGTTCAGGGCCATACAATTTGTCCATTGTCCAGTATACAGCCTACAATACACTGTACTACAGTATACAATACTAAAAGGGACAAACATCAAAGGAGTAAACATGTGATCAATGTGCTTCTTCTTGTCTTTGGGCTGGGTCAGGCCAGAGCACTTCGTCCACATCACAAGCAATATTGTCCCTCCTGAGGCAACGGGGGAAGAAGCCTCTTGTGTGCCGTATCCAGCCCTGACATGATTCCTCACCTATATCACCACAGGCTAAATCCATGGCTTGCAGCAGATTTACTCTGGTGTAGGGTTGTCTATCATACACTTTCCATCTCCAAAAGGAGAAAAACTCCTCAATCGGATTCAGGAAAGGCGAGTATGGAGGGAGGTACAAGGTCATAAACTGCCCGTTGATGTTAAACCATTCCCTTACCTGAGCAGCTCGGTGGAAACTGACATTGTCCCACACTATCACATAGGTGGGAATGGGATTCTCATTTAGCTCTTGACCCTGCTGCTCTTGAACCTGCTGCTCAAATAAAATATCTCTTAGATTGGCAATAGATCTTAGAAGGTGCTGGGTGTTATATGGCCCGAGTGTAACATGGTGATGTGGAATGCCATGGTTGCCGATAGCAACACAGATTGTGACATCGCCACCTCGTTGACCAGGGACTTCAACAACGGCCCGCTGTCCAATCATGTTTCGGGCCTCTCCCTTCTCCTCTTTGTTAGATTGAAGCCTTGATTCATCGACAAGGATGAACTCATGGGGTCTGTCCAAGGATTCCAAGTCAAATATTGTCTGTGTAGAAATACAATATACTGTATGTAGGATTTTGTAAGTGGTACAGAGACAGTGCTATACTGTAGAGTACAATTAGGCCTACTGTATGCACTTCTGATTCACATACATTGTATGTACTGAAGAGTAATGTCATTCACATAGTATGTGTTAGTACTGTAGACAATCTGGATTACAGTAAATGTTTCTGAATGTACACTTACTGGCACATACTGAGCTCGCAGTTCTTTCACCCTTGGTGAGTTGCGCTCAAAAGGTACTCTGTATACTTGTTTCATTCGCATCCTGTTACGACGGAGGACACGGTCAATAGTGGAAATGCTCACACTGTTCGATTCCCTGGAAGTGTGTGTTGTCTTGTATCACTCGTTCCTGGATTTCTCTGAGTCGTATTGCATTATCTTGGAAGGACCATGCCAACTATAACGGCCTCTTTCTCCCGAGTGAATATAGCTGTCCTTCCACCTGCATGTGGCAGCCTTGCAATTCTACAAAAAGTAGTTGTGCAGTTACAAAACATATTCATGCAGTACAATACATTCAGTGATTCACTTTACAAATGTCTATTGAAACAGCTGCATATAGTGTAGTACAGTAAATTTGCAATTACAAAACTACAGTAGTACACTGTACCTGTTCTCTTCTCTGAATGTCCTTACTATGGTGGACACAGAACATCGGCTCAAATTGGGTTGCACTCTAAGTCCTGCTTCCCTCATTGTCAGTCCATGGACAAGAACATGGTCTATGACTGTTGCTCGAATTTCATCAGATATTTCCACTCTTTGTCTTCCTCTTCCTCTTCATCCTCCTCTTCCTCTTTCTTGCCCTCCTCCTCCTCCTCTTCCTCCTCGTCGCCCACCTCGCATACGCACTCGTCCTCGTCCTCTCACATTGTTTCTTCTATCCATTCTCAGACTTTCTCCTTCCCACCTTCAACAACCTGTTTGCTCTCTGAACTGCCTTATATTGGTTGTGTCGCATCATTTGAAACAGGTTAAATCCATTTTGAGTGGTTGTGTTCAATCAATGACATGTGTTCTCTATTTGTATTTGATTGTTGCCACTTGTGTTTACCGGTATGGATGACATGTGCATTAGAGTGCAGAATGTGTTTGGAGAATGAGAACGTGTTTAGAGTTTTGCTGAAAAGTCTAAGTGAGATCTGCATATTGTGTTTTACCATGTGAAATGGTTTAAGGTATTGACAACAGACTGCATAATTAGCTAAATGAGTCCAGGCAACTGAGAACTTTGTTCAGCCAATGGGTTTTAGTGTTTTAGCAATTGAGAAAAACTGTAATGCCACAGGGGGACAACAGTGTCCAACTGATCAGGGAAACCCAGTTGGCAGGACGTTAATGCCACAGGGGGGCAACAGTGTCCAACTGATCAGGGAAACCCAGTTGGCAGGACGTTAATGCCACAGGGGGACAACAGTGTCCAACTGATCAGGGAAACCCAGTTGGCAGGACGTTAATGCCACAGGGGGACAACAGTGTCCAACTGATCAGGGAAACCCAGTTGGCAGGACGTTAATGCCACAGGGGGACAACAGTGTCCAACTGATCAGGGAAACCCAGTTGGCAGGACGTTAATGCCACAGGGGGACAACAGTGTCCAACTGATCAGGGAAACCCAGTTGGCAGGACGTTAATGCCCTGGCATTTGCTGCCCAGTAATAATGCTTAAAGATGGGGAGGCCTAAGACGCCACTTTCCTTGGGCTTTTGCAAGTGGGCTTTACCAATACCATGGTTTTTGGAACCCCAGACAAATGACAAGATTGCAGAGTCCAAAGTCTTAAAGAATGACGAGGTAAGACAAATAGGAAGATTCTGGCAAAGATAAAGTGTAACAAAGTGAAAATGTAAAGTTTCCATCTACCTCGCGCGCAATGTAGACATCAAAGAACGATGCAGTTCGTGGTAGAGTAGTGGGTGAAACCATTCACTTCAGGAAAAGGGGTGATATAAATAAAGTTTCCTTTCATTTTGTGTTACTGAATTCATAAAAACATTTGCTGCCATTGTAAGAAGGTTGGTAATGCGAGAGGTCTTCAGACTTAGCATTTTTTGTACTATTTTCTTTTGAAAGAACAACTAGTGGATTTGGAGTGCCTCTCCCCTATTTGGGAAGTTGGTCTGCCTGCTCCTCAGTCTGAGAGAGATATTCTGAGAGCAGGTTCGTGTTCCTCTGGATATAAAAACGGTTTAAAGCTGTATAACATAAGTGTTTTTGGAAAACTGGTTCATACATCCTAAAGTCAATAGCAAATGTGGCTATGTATATGTTTATTTTGCCGTTAATGTATTGAAGAACTATTTCAGCAAGTGAACCAAGTTTTTGCTGGCTTAGCTAGCCATGTTAATGATGAGCTAACTAGCACTGTTGGTCACTGCACTACAACGTCACGTTAGCTATTGCCAGCAGGTGACTTATTGAAACTAAGTGAATGTTTATTTTCTTACTACCTTAAAAGGTTTATATAAAAGGGTTGTACTTGTGCTCTGTATTTATGGATTAATATTACTTCACATTGAGGGTATGTATCACTACTGTTGCTCCTATCTAAAATATATCTTGTGTCCTACCTAACCAGTGAACGTGAGGCTGTGACCGTCCTGTCAATGCCTATCATCACTGTTTGATATCTTTTACTGCAGGTATGCTTTTCTATATTTTTGTAATTTTCTAAACACAACGCATGTATACTATACGATCACTTTGTGGATTCAGTCTGAGAGAGATATTCTGAGAGCAGTGAACATGTGGATGTGACCGTCCTGTCAATGCCTGTCATCACTGTTTGATATCTTTTACTGCAGATAAAACCCGAGTCAACCTGAAGTGTGGGTGTCCGTGTGCCTTTCTTCTGGGGGGATATGTGAAGTTGGTTACAAAAGGAACCTGGGAAGAGAAACCATTTTATGGCATTAATGCGCCCCATCATAGAAAGAGCCAATATTCCCCAGCTCTCTATGTTTTGTTTTAGCTTTGCAACCAGATCACTGTAGTTAAGCTTGAAGATAAACTTTGGGTTTCTAGGTATGTTTAGTCCCAGGTAAGTTAAGTGATAATGCACCACTTTAAATGGTATCCTCTCTAGCTCACTTGTTGTAAAATTATCTGAGATACACATGGGGTCACTTTTTCCCCAATGTATTGAATTTCCAGATAGTTTGCCAAATGAATTGATTAAGTCTAGTAGGTTAGGGACAGAGGCTACTGGGTCTGAGAGGTATAAAAGCACATTGTCTGCATATAACGAAATGATGCTTTCTATGTTTCCTACTTTAAGACCTTGGATATTAGGATGATCCCTTGTATCGCCAGGGGTTCAAGGGAGACAGCGAAGAGCAGAGGACTGAGTGGGCATCCCTGCTGGACAGATCTAGGTAGTTCAAAGGGACTGGATTTGTCTCTGTTGGTCAGAATAGAGGATGTTGGGCAGGCGATCTCCTCCAGTCACATATCATTCCCTTTTGTTTATGGCAGACTCATATTAAATACTATGACCTCTCATAACGACTTGAAAAGGTTCCTATAGTTTAGAATCAGATACCACTCCTGTGTCATTAGTCTTTGGCTTGGATGCATATTTGATGTGGTTGAAATACTGTCATCTTTTATGATGCTGATAAAGACAGGGGCCGTCTGTTAAGGTGCTAACTGCACAGTGTAGCTACAGGTTATACACTGAGTGTACTAAATATTCACAACACTGTTATGACCAGTTTCTCTGGTATCTCCTACTTCAGGATGTAAGGGAGTAGTCGACCACTTAGATGGAGAGTTGATTCATTGTTATTTAATGGTTACAGTACTGGATTCAATGACAAGCGGTACGGGCTTAGCCTCTTGTCATCTGAATGACTTCCATAGAAAACCTCTCAGTTTATATAATGCTCTCCGAGCTACTTCCATCCCACAGTTGCCGACCATTATTGAGTGTCACTCATCTCCTACAATAGGATCCCCATCACTAGCTTGCATGTTCTGCAGCCTTGTAGAGATAGGGAGGGGATGACTGGGAGGCAGGTTGGCATTTATTGTCATGAATCTTGCCCTGGAGGCAGCTCTGCAAAGTGGTCACTAGCTGGCACAGGCATAAAGTAATAATATATGACTTTTATGCTAATCTTAACCTCACTGCTAATCCTTACCTTAAATTAAGACCATAAAACAAAATTATTTTCCACAAATGTTTCCGATATAGCCAATTTTGACTTTGCAGCTGGCATATCTAGAGGAAATCGTGCAGTTCTGCCTCCAGGGCAAGATTCATGACAAAACGTCAACCTGTGACTTGGAGAGGACAATGTAAAATCGATAACTAAATTGTTTTCACAATTAACATGCATTTTCTTGTTTAAAGTATGTTTTATTATGAAAAGTACAATATATCCATGTACAATAGTACAATTATGGAGCATATGTCCGTATACAATTAGTTTTTCAACATAAAATATATGCAACAAATTATCACATTGGTATTTTAACAGTGTTATTGTTAGAGTTTCAATGTTTAAACAGAGGATACATCTACAACTTATCCAGAATCAGTGTGTGTGTGTGTGTGTGTGTGTGTCCAGTGTGTTTGTGTCCGGTGTGTGTGTGTGTGTCTGGTGTGTGTGTGTGTCCGGTGTATGTGTGTCCAGTGTGTGTTTGTGTCCGGTGTGTGTGTGTGTGTGTCCAGTGTGTGTGTGTGTGTGTATCCAGTGTGTGTGTGTGTATCCAGTGTGTGTGTCCAGTGTGTGTGTGTGTCTGGTGTGTGTTTGTGTCAGGTGTGTGTGTGTGTGTGTGTGTCCAGTGTGTCCAGTGTGTGTGTGTCCTGTGTGTGTGTCCAGTGTGTGTATGTGTATTTGTGCAGTGTGTGTGTGTCCAGTGTGTGTTTGTGTGTGTGTGTTTGTGCAGTGTGTGTGTGTGTGTGTGTCCGGTGTGTGTGTGTGTCCGGTGTGTGTGTCTCCAGTGTGTGTGTGTGTGTGTGTGTGTCCAGTGTGAGTGTGTGTGTCCAGTGTGTGTGTGTCCAGTGTTTGTGTGTCCAGCATGTGTTTGTGTCCGGTGTGTGTGTCCTGTGTGTGTTGGTGTGTGTGTGTGTGTGTCCAGTGTTTGTGTGTCCAGCATGTGTGTGTGTCCAGTGTGTGTGTGTCCAGTGTGTGTGTGTCCAGTGTGTGTGTGTGTGTCCAGTGTGAGTGTGTGTGTCCAGTGTGTGTGTGTCCAGCATGTGTGTGTGTCCGGTGTGTGTGTCCTGTGTGTGTTGGTGTTTGTGTGTGTGTGTCCAGTGTGTGCGTGTGTGTGTGTCCAGTGTGTGTTTGTGTCCGGTGTGTGTGTGTGTGTCCAGTGTGTGTGTGTGTGTGTCCAGTGTGTGTGTGTGTGTGTCCAGTGTGAGTGAGTGTGTGTGTGTGTGTCCAGTGTGTGTGTGTGTGTGTGTTTGTGCAGTGTGTGTGTGTGTCCGTCCAGTGTGTGTGTGTCCTGTGTGTGTGTCCAGTGTGTGTGGCCAGTGTGTGTGTGTGTGTGTGTGTTTGTGCAGTGTGTGTGTGTTTGTGTGTGTCCAGTGTGTGTCCAGTGTGTGTGTGTGTGTGGGTGTGTCCAGTGTGTGTGTGTGATGTCTTTCCTTTGTGTGTATGTGTCCGATGTGTGTGTGTGTGTCTGGTGTGTGTGTGTGTCCGGTGTGTGTGTGTGTCCAGTGTGTGTTTGTGTCCGGTTTGTGTGTGTGTGTGTCCAGTGTGTGTGTGTGTGTGTGTCCAGTGTGTGTGTGTCCAGCGTGTGTCTGTGTGTGTGTCCAGTGTGTGTGTGTGTGCCCAGTGTGTGTGTGTGTGTGTGTACCCAGTGTGTGTGTCCAGTGTGTGTGTGTCCAGTGTTTGTGTCCAGTGTGTGTTTGTGTGTGTCCAGTGTGAGTGTTCAGTGTGTGTGTGTGTGTCCTGTGTGTGTGTCCAGTGTGTGTGTGTGTGCGTGTTTGTGCAGTGTGTGTGTGTGTGTCCAGTGTGTGTTTGTGTGTGTGTGTTTGTGCAGTGTGTGTTTGTGTGTGTGTGTCTGGTGTGTGTGTGTGTCCGGTGTGTGTGTGTCCAGTGCGTGTGTGTGTGTGTGTCCAGTGTGTGTGTGTGTCCAGTGTGTGTTTGTGTTCGGTGTGTGTGTGTGTGTCCAGTGTGTGTGTGTGTCCGGTGTGAGTGTGTGTGCTTGTGTGTCCAGTGTGTGTGTGTGTCCAGTGTGAGTGTGTGTGTGTGTCCAGTGTGTGTGTGTGTGTGTGTGTGTGTTTGCAGTGTGTGCGTGTGTGTGTGTGTGTCCAGTGTGTGTGTTTCCTGTGTGTGTCCAGTGTTTTTGGCCAGTGTGTGTGTGTGTATGTCCAGTGTGTATGTCCAGTGTGTGTGTGTGTGTCAGTGTTACCATGGTTATTATTTACAGGGACACTGAGTCCCCATCATACCAAACCCTAAACCCTGGATAGAGGGGCTCAGTGAATGTGGTGTGGAATGTGTTCAGGTGGGTCAGTGTGTCAGAGGAGACTCTGTAGAAGGACAGAGTGCCGGCTGGCCAGTCCAGATACACTCCTACTCTGTGGGAGCTGGAGGAGGGGACGTCTATGGTAGTGGACTTATTATTGTGCCAGGCAGAGTAACTGTTGTCAGAGCAGAACAGACTACAGGACTTGTCATTACATCCAATCCTACAGTCATAACCCCTTCCTCTCCTGCTGATTCCTTTATATGTCACTCCTATAACAGCCCCTACCCCACTCCACTCTACCTCCCAGTAACAGCGCCCAGTCAGACCCTCTCTACACAGCACCTGTCTACAGTCCTCAAATCTCTCTGGGTGATCAGGATACGGCTGCTCCTCTCTCCTCCATGTCACCTTTCTGTTCTCCTCAGACAGAGAGAGGAATCTGTTTACTGTGTTTGGGTCCAGTGTGAGATCACAGGCATCTGATGGATGAAACCAGACACAATATTAGAAATCATCATCATTCACATTAGAATGTTAACTCACTTTTCACTAATTCATTTAATGTAGATGTTTCTAGGTATCAAAAGGAGAAGTTAAGGTAACTTGAGACTTGTTGAATGATCATATGTTATACTGTATGGTAATATAAAACACACTTATTCCCATTAATTACACACACACACACACACACAAACACACACATACACACTGAACACACACACACAAACACACACACTGAACACACACACACACACACACACACACACACACACACATCCTGAACAAACACACACACACACACACACACACACACACAAACTGAACACACACACACACACACACTCACATCCTGAACACACACACACACACACCCTGAACACACATACATTTCTAAAGTAACACGAACACGACACACACACACACATTGTCAAAGCAACTCTTTGTAAACTTTGGTGTCCCTGATTTGTGCTTCTGTAGAACTACAGCTGATATTTAATATGACCAAGTAAGTAATGATGGTGGTCTTTGACTTTGACTTCACTTGAATTAAGACTTATTCTTAGTCATATTCTTCACAGCAGTCAACACTCACATTTTCTAAGTCCAGGTTTCATTGTGTTCTCTCCACCATGTTCCACACTGTAGCGGTAAGCAGAAGAACAGACAGTCATTGAGGGATACACCTGAACTCACACACACACACACACACACACACACACACACACACACACACACACACTCACACACACACACACACACACACACACACACAGACACAGACACAGACACACAGACACACACACACACACACACACACACACACACACACACACACACAGTCAGCATATAACTTTGTCCAAGTGTGTGTGTGTGTGTGTGTGTGTCCAGTGTTTGTGTCCTGTGTGTGTCCTTTTTGTGTATGTGTCCTTTTTGTGTGTGTATTTGTCCAGTGTGTGTGTGTGTGTACAGTGTGAGTGTGTGTGTGAGGCCAGTGTGTGTGTGTGTCCAGTGTGTGTGTGTCCAGTGTATGTGTGTGTGTGTCCAGTGTGTGTGTGTGTGTGTCCAGTGTGTGTGTGTGTCCAGTGTGTGTGTGTGTCCAGTGTGTGTGTGTGTCCAGTGTGTGTGTGTGTGTCCAGTGTGTGTGTGTGTGTGTGTGTGTGTGTGTGTGTGTGTGTGTGTGTGTGTGTGTGTGTGTGTCCAGCGTGTGTGTGTGTTTGTCCAGTATGTGTGTGTGTCTAGTGTGTGTATGTATGGATCCAGTGTGTGTGTGTGTGTGTGTGTGAGGCCAGTGTGTGTTTGTGTGTCCAGTGTTTTTGTGTCCAGTGTGTGTGTGATCGTGTGTCCAGAGTGCGTGTGTGTCAAGTGTGTGTATGTGTGCAGTGTGTGTGTGAGTGTGTCCAGTGTGTGTGTGTGTGTGTGTGTCCAGTGTGTGTGTGTCCAGTGTATGTGTGTGTGTGTCCAGTGTGTGTGTGTGTGTGTGTCCAGTGTGTGTGTGTGTCCAGTGTGTGTGTGTGTGTGTCCAGTGTATGTGTGTGTGTGTGTGTGTGTGTGTGTGTCCAGCGTGTGTGTGTGTTTGTCCAGTATGTGTGTGTGTCTAGTGTGTGTATGTATGGATCGAGTGTGTGTGTGTGTGTGTGTGTGTGTGTGTGTCCTATGTGATTGTGTGTGTTTCCTTTTTGTGTGTGTGTGTGTCCAGTCTGTGTCTGTGTGTGTGTGTTTGTCCAGTGTGTTTGTTTGTGTGTGAATGTGTGTGTCCAGTGTGTGTGTGTGTGTCTAGTGTGTTTTTTTCCAGTTTGTGTGTGTGTGGGTGGGTGAGTGTGTGTGAGTGTGTCCAGTGTGTGTGTGTGTGTGTGTGTGTGTCCAGGGTGTGTGTGTGTGTGTGTCCAGTATGTTTGTGTGTGTCCAGTGTGTGTGTGTGTGTGTGTGTGTGTGTGTGTGTCCAGTGTGAGTGTGTTTGTGTGTCTCCAGTGTGTGTGTGTCCAGTGTGTGTGTGTGTGTGTGTCCAATGTTTGTGTTTGTGTGTGTGTGCGTGTGTGTGTGTGTGTCCAGCGTGTGTGTGTGTGTCTAGTGTGTTTTATCCAATGTGTGTGTGTGTGTGTGTCCAGTGTGTTTTTTTCCCCAATTTTGTGTGAATGAGTGAGTGTGTGTTTGGGTGGATCCAGTGTGTTAGTGTGTGTTGGTTCAGTTTGTGTGAGTTTGTGTGTGTCCAGTGTGTGTGTGTCCATTTGTGAGTGTGTGTGTGTCCAGTGTGTGTGTGTGTGTGTGTCCAGTGTGTGTGTGTGTCTCCAGTGTGAGTGTGTGTGTGTGTGTGATCCAGTGTGTGTGTGTTTTTGTCCAGAGTGTGTGTTTCCAGTGTGTGTGTGTCCAGTGTGTGTGTGTGTGTGTCCAGTGTGTGTGTGTGCGTGTGTGTGTGTGTGTGCGTGTGTGTGTGCCCAGTGTGTGTGTGTGTCAAGGATGTGTGTGTGTGTGTCCAGCATGTGTGTGTGTCCATTGTGTGTGTGTGTCCAGTTTGAGTGTGTGTGTGTCCAGTGTGAGTGTGTGTGTGTGTCCAGTGTGAATGTGTGTGTGTGTGTCCAGTGTGTGTGTGTCTGTGTTTTTTGTTTGTATGTGTCCAGTGTGTGTCCAGTGTGTGTGTGTGTCCAGTGTGTGTGTGTGTGTGTGTGCCCAGTGTGTGTGTCCAGTGTTTGTGTGTTTCCAGTATGTGTGTGTGTGTGTGTGTGTGTGTGTGTATGTGTGTGTGTGTGTGTCCAGTGTGTGTGTGTGTGTGTGTGTGTGTGTGTGTGTGTGTGTGTGTGTGTGTGTGTGTGTGTGTGTCCAGTGTGAATGTGTGTGTGTGTGTCCAGTGTGTGTGTGTCTGTGTCCTTTGTTTGTATGTGTCCAGTTTGTGTCCAGTGTGTGTGTGTGTCCAGTGTGTGTGTTCAGTGTGTGTGTCCAGTGTGTGTGTGTGTGTGTGCCCAGTGTGTGTGTCCAGTGTGTGTGTGTGTGTGTGTGTGTTTGTGTGTGTGTGTGTGTGTGTGTGTGTTTGTAAGTGTGTGTGTGTGTGTGTGTCCAGTGTGTGTGTGTGAGTGTGTGTGTGTTTGTGTGTCCAGTTTTTGTGTGTGTGTGCCCAGTGTGTCTGTCCAGTGTGTATGTGTTTCCTTTTTGTGTGTGTGTGTGTGAGACCAGTGTGTGTGTGTCTGTGTCCTTTGTGTGTATGTGTCCAGTGTGTGTGTCCAGTGTGTTTGTGTTCATTGTGTGCACTTGCATGTGTGTCCAGTGTGTATGTGTGTCCAGTGTATGTGTGTGTGTGATACACTGATACACGTGCACATACACACACACACACACACACACACACACACACACACACACAGTCTTTATATAACTTAGTCCAAGTGGTGGTCAGAATGTTTGTCTTAACTAGCCTGATAACTCCAACATGTCTGATATGAACATTGACATAAACCCTCTACATACTTGAGTTTCTCCAGTCTGCAGTGTGGATCCTCCAGTCCAGCAGAGAGCAGTCTGACTCCTGAGTCTCCTGGGTGATTGTAGCTCAGGTCCAGCTCTCTCAGGTGTGTGGGGTTTGACTTCAGAGCTGAGACCAGAGAAGCACAGCCTTCCTCTGTGACTAGACAGCGTGACAGCCTGCAAAGAGTCAAATCATATTAAAACCACACTGCTATTGTTTGGTGGTGAAAATAGTGGCAGTATATTTTTACAACCTATTCAGATACATCAGTGTCCTGAAACCCACCATATCCATTCATAAATTAATGTATCATTATTAGAAATTATCAGATTATTGCTTCTAGATAGAACATGTACAGTGAGGGAAAAAAGTATTTGATCCCCTGCTGATTTTGTACGTTTGCCCAATGACAAAGAAATGATAAGTCTATAATTTTAATGTTAGGTTTATTTGAACAGTGAGAGACAGAATAACAACAACAAAATCCAGAAAAACGCATGTCAAAAATGTTATAAATTGATTTGCATTTTAATGAGGGAAATAATTATTTGACCCCCTCTCAATCAGAAAGGTTTCTGGCTCCCAGGTGTCTTTTATACAGGTAACGAGCTGAGATTAGGAGCACACTCTTAAAGGGAGTGCTCCTAATATCGGTTTGTTACCTGTATAAAAGACACCTGTCCACAGAAGCAATCAATCAATCAGATTCCAAACTCTCCACCATGGCCAAGACCAAAGAGCTCTCCAAGGATGTCAGGGACAAGATTGTAGACCTACAGAAGGATGGAATGGGCTACAAGACCATCGCCAAACAATTGGTGAGAAGGTGACAACAGTTGGTGCGATTATTCGCAAATGGAAGAAACACAAAATAACTGTCAATCTCGCTCGGCCTGGGGCTCCATGCAAGATATCACCTCGTGGAGTTGCAATGATTATTTACATTTTAGCAGACGCTCTTATCCAGAGCGACTTACATTTAGTGCATACATTATTTTTTATTTTTTTTTCATACTGGCCCCCTGTGGGAATCGAACCCACAACCCTGGCATTGCAAATGCCATACCAACCAAACTACATCCCTGCCGGCCATTCCCTCCCCTACCCTGGGCCAATTGAGCGCCGCCCCATGGGTCTCCCGGTCGGCTACGACAGAGCCTGGATTTGAACCAGGATCTCTAGTGGCACAGCTAGCACTGCGATGCAGTGCCTTAGACCACTGCGCCACTCAGGAGAATTACAGGAATTACAGGAACTACAGGAATTATGAGAACAGTGAGGAATCAGCCTAGAACTACACGGGAGGATCTTGTCAATGATCCCAAGGCAGCTGGGACCATAGTCACCAAGAAAACAATTGGTAACACACTATGCAAGGGTTCTTCAATCCGGTCCTGGAGGGCCGAAACACCTCTGTTTTCATCCTCTCCTTCTAATCAGGGGCTAATTCAGACCTGGGACACCAGGTGAGTGCAATTAACTACCAGGTAGAAATTAAAAAAACACAAGTGTTTCGGCCCTCCAGGACCGGAATTGAAGAACCCTGCACTATGCCGTGAAAGGACTGAAATCCTGCAGCGCCCGCAAGGTCCCCCTGCTCAAGAAAGCACTTATACAGGCCCGTCTGAAGTTTGCCAATGAACATCTGAATGATTCAGAGGAGAACTGGGTGAAAGTATTGTGGTCAGATGAGACCAAAAACTAGGTCTTTGGCATCAACTCAACTCGCCGTGTTTGGAGGAGGAGGAATGCTGCCTATGACCCCAAGAACACCATCCCCACCGTCAAACATGGAGGTGGAAACATTATGCTTTGGGGGTGTTTTTCTGCTAAGGGGACAGGACAACTTCACCGCATCAAAGGGACGATGGACGGGGCCATGTACCGTCAAATCTTGGATGAGAACCTCCTTCCCTCAGTCAGGGCATTGAAAATGGGTCGTGGATGGGTATTCCAGCATGACAATGACCCAAAACACACGGCCAAGGCAACAAAGGAGTGGCTCAAGAAGAAGCACATTAAGGTTCTGGAGTGGCCTAGCCAGTCTCCAGACCTTAATCCCATAGAAAATCTGTGGAGGGAGCTGAAGGTTCGAGTTGCCAAACGTCAGCCTCAAAACCTTAATGACTTGGAGAAGATCTGCAAAGAGGAGTGGGACAAAATCCCTCCTGAGATGTGTGCAAACCTGGTGGCCAACTACAAGAAACGTCTGACCTCTGATTGCCAACAAGGGTTTTGCCACCAAGTACTAAGTCATGTTTTGCAGAGGGGTCAAATACTTATTTCCCTCATTAAAATGCAAATCAATTTATAACATTTTTGACATGCGTTTTTCTGGATTTCTTTATTGTTATTCTGTCTCTCACTGTTCAAATAAACCTATCATTAAAATTATGGACTGATCATGTCTTTGTCAGTGGGCAAACGTACAAAATCAGCAGGGGATCAAATACTTTTTTTCCCTCACTGTATAGTACAAATATTTGAGTAGACTGACCAGAGCAGTTTAAAAAGCAGTATCAGTCAAAAGACAGACGGTGAGGTATCAGATTTAGATTGTATGAGTATACAGTCCACACCATTTCTAGTTTGACAGAGAAGCTAACATTTCAAATGAAAGCACTTTATGTATCTAGTCCCCCCATTTGAAGAAGTCAAAAGTATTCTGACCAATTCACTTCAAGTGTATTAAAGTAGTCAAAGGTTTAGTATTTGGTCCCAAACTCGTTGGTTGCATTTGCAGTTTGTTTTGGTTGTGTTTTGGGTTATGTTTTGCCCGATAGTAACTGAATGGTGGATGATGACTGGATTAATTTTCTGTCTAAGTGAGTAGATAACATGTTTCTAAACATTACTAAATGAATCCTGATGATGCCATGATTAAGAAAAATTATGAATTAATCATTAATAATAATGAGTGAGAGAGTTACAGAGGCTACAACAAAACATACTAACCTCTCACCATTAACATAAAATAAAAGGTGACATTCTGTAATTCCACCTAAAATGAAACATTTGATCTCAAATCCAAAATGCTGGAGCATAGCGCCAAATTAAAAACTCTCAGCTTCACTGTCCAAACACATATGGTAAGGACTATGTGTGCCTGGTAAACACATGTGGATCTGGTGAACAGTTATCACTTGTTGACCAACTACAGGAATACTGACCTCAGAGTCTCCAGTTTACAGTGGGGATTCCCCAGTCCAGCAGAGAGCAGCTTCACTCCTGAATCCTTCAGGTCATTGTAGCTCAGGTCCAGCTCTCTCAGGTGTGAGGGGTTTGACCTCAGAGCTGAGACCAGAGAATCACAGCCTTCCTCTGTGACTAGACAGTGTGACAGCCTGCAAAGGGTCAAATCATATTAAAACCACACTGCTATTCTTTGGCGGTGAAAATAGTGGCAGTATATTTTTTCAACATATTCAGATACATCAGTGTCCTGAAACCTGCCATATCTATTCATAAATTAATGTATCATTATTAGAAATGATCAGATTATTGCTTCTAGATAGAACATGTACAGTGAGGGAAAAAAGTATTTGATCCCCTGCTGATTTTGTACGTTTGCCCACTGACAAAGAAATGATCAGTCTATCATTTTAATGGTAGGTTTATTTGAACAGTGAGAGACAGAATAACAACAACAAAATCCAGAAAAACGCATGTCAAAAATGTTATAAATTGATTTGCATTTTAATGAGGGAAATAATTATTTGACCCCCTCTCAATCAGAAAGGTTTCTGGCTCCCAGGTGTCTTTTATACAGGTAACGAGCTGAGATTAGGAGCACACTCTTAAAGGGAGTGCTCCTAATCTCAGTTTGTTACCTGTATAAAAGACACCTGTCCACAGAAGCAATCAATCAATCAGATTCCAAACTCTCCACCATGGCCAAGACCAAAGAGCTCTCCAAGGATGTCAGGGACAAGATTGTAGACCTACACAAGGCTGGAATGGGCTACAAGACCATCGCCAAACAATTGGTGAGAAGGTGACAACAGTTGGTGCGATTATTCGCAAATGGAAGAAACACAAAATAACTGTCAATCTCCCTCGGCCTGGGTCTCCATGCAAGATATCACCTCGTGGAGTTGCAATGATTATTTACATTTTAGCAGACGCTCTTATCCAGAGCGACTTACATTTAGTGCATGCAATATATATTTTTTTTTTTTCATACTGGCCCCCTGTGGGAATCGAACCCACAACCCTGGCATTGCAAATGCCATGCTCTACCAACTGAGCTACATTCCTGCCAGCCATTCCCTCCCCTACCTGGACCAATTGTGCGCCGCCCAATGGGTCTCCCGGTCGCGGCCGGCTACGACAGAGCCTGGATTTGAACCAGGATCTCTAGTGGCACAGCTAGCACTGCGATGCAGTGCCTTAGACCACTGCGCCACTCAGGAGAATTACAGGAATTACAGGAACTACAGGAACTACAGGAATTATGAGAACAGTGAGGAATCAGCCCAGAACTACACGGGAGGATCTTGTCAATGATCCCAAGGCAGCTGGGACCATAGTCACCAAGAAAACAATTGGTAACACACTATGCCAGGGTTCTTCAATTCCGGTCCTGGAGGGCCGAAACACCTCTGTTTTTCATCCTCTCCTTCTAATCAGGGGCTAATTCAGACCTGGGACACCAGGTGAGTGCAATTAACTACCAGGTAGAAATTAAAAAAACACAAGTGTTTCGGCCCTCCAGGACCGGAATTGAAGAACCCTGCATTATGCCGTGAAAGGACTGAAATCCTGCAGCGCCCGCAAGGTCCCCCTGCTCAAGAAAGCACTTATACAGGCCCGTCTGAAGTTTGCCAATGAACATCTGAATGATTCAGAGGAGAACTGGGTGAAAGTATTGTGGTCAGATGAGACCAAAAACTAGGTCTTTGGCATCAACTCAACTCGCCGTGTTTGGAGGAGGAGGAATGCTGCCTATGACCCCAAGAACACCATCCCCACCATCAAACATGGAGGTGGAAACATTATGCTTTGGGGGTGTTTTTCTGCTAAGGGGACAGGACAACTTCACCGCATCAAAGGGACGATGGACGGGGCCATGTACCGTCAAATCTTGGATGAGAACCTCCTTCCCTCAGTCAGGGCATTGAAAATGGGTCGTGGATGGGTATTCCAGCATGACAATGACCCAAAACACACGGCCAAGGCAACAAAGGAGTGGCTCAAGAAGAAGCACATTAAGGTCCTGGAGTGGCCTAGCCAGTCTCCAGACCTTAATCCCATAGAAAATCTGTGGAGGGAGCTGAAGGTTCGAGTTGCCAAACGTCAGCCTCAAAACCTTAATGACTTGGAGAAGATCTGCAAAGAGGAGTGGGACAAAATCCCTCCTGAGATGTGTGCAAACCTGGTGGCCAACTACAAGAAACGTCTGACCTCTGATTGCCAACAAGGGTTTTGCCACCAAGTACTAAGTCATGTTTTGCAGAGGGGTCAAATACTTATTTCCCTCATTAAAATGCAAATCAATTTATAACATTTTTGACATGCGTTTTTCTGGATTTCTTTATTGTTATTCTGTCTCTCACTGTTCAAATAAACCTATCATTAAAATTATGGACTGATCATGTCTTTGTCAGTGGGCAAACGTACAAAATCAGCAGGGGATCAAATACTTTTTTCCCTCACTGTATAGTACAAATATTTGAGTAGACTGACCAGAGCAGTTTAAAAAGCAGTATCAGTCAAAAGACAGACGGTGAGGTATCAGATTTAGATTGTATGAGTATACAGTCCACACCATTTCTAGTTTGACAGAGAAGCTAACATTTCAAATGAAAGCACTTTATGTATCTAGTCCCCCCATTTGAAGAAGTCAAAAGTATTCTGACCAATTCACTTCAAGTGTATTAAAGTAGTCAAAGGTTTAGTATTTGGTCCCAAACTCGTTGGTTGCATTTGCAGTTTGTTTTGGTTGTGTTTTGGGTTATGTTTTGCCCGATAGTAACTGAATGGTGGATGATGACTGGATTAATTTTCTGTCTAAGTGAGTAGATAACATGTTTCTAAACATTACTAAATGAATCCTGATGATGCCATGATTAAGAAAAATTATGAATTAATCATTAATAATAATGAGTGAGAGAGTTACAGAGGCTACAACAAAACATACTAACCTCTCACCATTAACATAAAATAAAAGGTGACATTCTGTAATTCCACCTAAAATGAAACATTTGATCTCAAATCCAAAATGCTGGAGCATAGCGCCAAATTAAAAACTCTCAGCTTCACTGTCCAAACACATATGGTATGGACTATGTGTGCCTGGTAAACACATGTGGATCTGGTGAACAGTTATCACTTGTTGACCAACTACAGGAATACTGACCTCAGAGTCTCCAGTTTACAGTGGGGATTCCCCAGTCCAGCAGAGAGCAGCTTCACTCCTGAATCCTTCAGGTCATTGTAGCTCAGGTCCAGCTCTCTCAGGTGTGAGGGGTTTGACCTCAGAGCTGAGACCAGAGAATCACAGCCTTCCTCTGTGACTAGACAGTGTGACAGCCTGCAAAGGGTCAAATCATATTAAAACCACACTGCTATTCTTTGGCGGTGAAAATAGTGGCAGTATATTTTTTCAACATATTCAGATACATCAGTGTCCTGAAACCTGCCATATCTATTCATAAATTAATGTATCATTATTAGAAATGATCAGATTATTGCTTCTAGATAGAACATGTACAGTGAGGGAAAAAAGTATTTGATCCCCTGCTGATTTTGTACGTTTGCCCACTGACAAAGAAATGATCAGTCTATCATTTTAATGGTAGGTTTATTTGAACAGTGAGAGACAGAATAACAACAACAAAATCCAGAAAAACGCATGTCAAAAATGTTATAAATTGATTTGCATTTTAATGAGGGAAATAATTATTTGACCCCCTCTCAATCAGAAAGGTTTCTGGCTCCCAGGTGTCTTTTATACAGGTAACGAGCTGAGATTAGGAGCACACTCTTAAAGGGAGTGCTCCTAATCTCAGTTTGTTACCTGTATAAAAGACACCTGTCCACAGAAGCAATCAATCAATCAGATTCCAAACTCTCCACCATGGCCAAGACCAAAGAGCTCTCCAAGGATGTCAGGGACAAGATTGTAGACCTACACAAGGCTGGAATGGGCTACAAGACCATCGCCAAACAATTGGTGAGAAGGTGACAACAGTTGGTGCGATTATTCGCAAATGGAAGAAACACAAAATAACTGTCAATCTCCCTCGGCCTGGGTCTCCATGCAAGATATCACCTCGTGGAGTTGCAATGATTATTTACATTTTAGCAGACGCTCTTATCCAGAGCGACTTACATTTAGTGCATGCAATATATTTTTTATTTTTTTCATACTGGCCCCCTGTGGGAATCGAACCCACAACCCTGGCATTGCAAATGCCATGCTCTACCAACTGAGCTACATTCCTGCCAGCCATTCCCTCCCCTACCTGGACCAATTGTGCGCCGCCCAATGGGTCTCCCGGTCGCGGCCGGCTACGACAGAGCCTGGATTTGAACCAGGATCTCTAGTGGCACAGCTAGCACTGCGATGCAGTGCCTTAGACCACTGCGCCACTCAGGAGAATTACAGGAATTACAGGAACTACAGGAACTACAGGAATTATGAGAACAGTGAGGAATCAGCCCAGAACTACACGGGAGGATCTTGTCAATGATCCCAAGGCAGCTGGGACCATAGTCACCAAGAAAACAATTGGTAACACACTATGCCAGGGTTCTTCAATTCCGGTCCTGGAGGGCCGAAACACCTCTGTTTTTCATCCTCTCCTTCTAATCAGGGGCTAATTCAGACCTGGGACACCAGGTGAGTGCAATTAACTACCAGGTAGAAATTAAAAAAACACAAGTGTTTCGGCCCTCCAGGACCGGAATTGAAGAACCCTGCACTATGCCGTGAAAGGACTGAAATCCTGCAGCGCCCGCAAGGTCCCCCTGCTCAAGAAAGCACTTATACAGGCCCGTCTGAAGTTTGCCAATGAACATCTGAATGATTCAGAGGAGAACTGGGTGAAAGTGTTGTGGTCAGATGAGACCAAAAACTAGGTCTTTGGCATCAACTCAACTCGCCGTGTTTGGAGGAGGAGGAATGCTGCCTATGACCCCAAGAACACCATCCCCACCATCAAACATGGAGGTGGAAACATTATGCTTTGGGGGTGTTTTTCTGCTAAGGGGACAGGACAACTTCACCGCATCAAAGGGACGATGGACGGGGCCATGTACCGTCAAATCTTGGATGAGAACCTCCTTCCCTCAGTCAGGGCATTGAAAATGGGTCGTGGATGGGTATTCCAGCATGACAATGACCCAAAACACACGGCCAAGGCAACAAAGGAGTGGCTCAAGAAGAAGCACATTAAGGTCCTGGAGTGGCCTAGCCAGTCTCCAGACCTTAATCCCATAGAAAATCTGTGGAGTGAGCTGAAGGTTCGAGTTGCCAAACGTCAGCCTCAAAACCTTAATGACTTGGAGAAGATCTGCAAAGAGGAGTGGGACAAAATCCCTCCTGAGATGTGTGCAAACCTGGTGGCCAACTACAAGAAACGTCTGACCTCTGATTGCCAACAAGGGTTTTGCCACCAAGTACTAAGTCATGTTTTGCAGAGGGGTCAAATACTTATTTCCCTCATTAAAATGCAAATCAATTTATAACATTTTTGACATGCATTTTTCTGGATTTCTTTATTGTTATTCTGTCTCTCACTGTTCAAATAAACCTATCATTAAAATTATGGACTGATCATGTCTTTGTCAGTGGGCAAACGTACAAAATCAGCAGGGGATCAAATACTTTTTTCCCTCACTGTATAGTACAAATATTTGAGTAGACTGACCAGAGCAGTTTAAAAAGCAGTATCAGTCAAAAGACAGACGGTGAGGTATCAGATTTAGATTGTATGAGTATACAGTCCACACCATTTCTAGTTTGACAGAGAAGCTAACATTTCAAATGAAAGCACTTTATGTATCTAGTCCCCCCATTTGAAGAAGTCAAAAGTATTCTGACCAATTCACTTCAAGTGTATTAAAGTAGTCAAAGGTTTAGTATTTGGTCCCAAACTCGTTGGTTGCATTTGCAGTTTGTTTTGGTTGTGTTTTGGGTTATGTTTTGCCCGATAGTAACTGAATGGTGGATGATGACTGGATTAATTTTCTGTCTAAGTGAGTAGATAACATGTTTCTAAACATTACTAAATGAATCCTGATGATGCCATGATTAAGAAAAATTATGAATTAATCATTAATAATAATGAGTGAGAGAGTTACAGAGGCTACAACAAAACATACTAACCTCTCACCATTAACATAAAATAAAAGGTGACATTCTGTAATTCCACCTAAAATGAAACATTTTATCTCAAATCCAAAATGCTGGAGCATAGCGCCAAATTAAAAACTGTAAGCTTCACTGTCCAAACACATATGGTATGGACTATGTGTGCCTGGTAAACACATGTGGATCTGGTGAACAGTTATCACTTGTTGACCAACTACAGGAATACTGACCTCAGAGTCTCCAGTTTACAGTGGGGATTCCCCAGTCCATCAGAGAGCAGCTTCACTCCTGAATCCTTCAGGTCATTTTAGCTCAGGTCCAGCTCTCTCAGGTGTGAGGGGTTTGACCTCAGAGCTGAGACCAGAGAATCACAGCCTTCCTCTGTGACTAGACAGTGTGACAGCCTGCAAAGAGTCAAATCATATTAAAACCACACTGCTATTCTTTGGCGGTGAAAATAGTGGCAGTATATTTTTTCAACATATTCAGATACATCAGTGTCCTGAAACCTGCCATATCTATTCATAAATTAATGTATCATTATTAGAAATGATCAGATTATTGCTTCTAGATAGAACATGTACAGTGAGGGAAAAAAGTATTTGATCCCCTGCTGATTTTGTACGTTTGCCCACTGACAAAGAAATGATCAGTCTATCATTTTAATGGTAGGTTTATTTGAACAGTGAGAGACAGAATAACAACAACAAAATCCAGAAAAACGCATGTATAAAATGTTATATATTGATTTGCATTTTAATGAGGGAAATAATTATTTGACCCCTCTCAATCAGAAAGGTTTCTGGCTCCCAGGTGTCTTTTATACAGGTAACGAGCTGAGATTAGGAGCACACTCTTAAAGGGAGTGCTCCTAATCTCAGCTTGTTACCTGTATAAAAGACACCTGTCCACAGAAGCAATCAATCAATCAGATTCCAAACTCTCCACCATGGCCAAGACCAAAGAGCTCTCCAAGGATGTCAGGGACAAGATTGTAGACCTACACAAGGCTGGAATGGGCTACAAGACCATCGCCAAACAATTGGTGAGAAGGTGACAACAGTTGGTGCGATTATTCGCAAATGGAAGAAACACAAAATAACTGTCAATCTCCCTCGGCCTGGGTCTCCATGCAAGATATCACCTCGTGGAGTTGCAATGATTATTTACATTTTAGCAGACGCTCTTATCCAGAGCGACTTACATTTAGTGCATGCAATATTTTTTTTATTTTTTTCATACTGGCCCCCTGTGGGAATCGAACCCACAACCCTGGCATTGCAAATGCCATGCTCTACCAACTGAGCTACATCCCTGCCAGCCATTCCCTCCCCTACCTGGACCAATTGTGCGCCGCCCCATGGGTCTCCCGGTCACGGCCGGCTACGACAGAGCCTGGATTTGAACCAGGATCTCTAGTGGCACAGCTAGCACTGCGATGCAGTGCCTTAGACCACTGCGCCACTGAGGAGAATTACAGGAACTACAGGAACTACAGGAATTATGAGAACAGTGAGGAATCAGCCCAGAACTACACGGGATGATCTTGTCAATGATCCCAAGGCAGCTGGGACCATAGTCACCAAGAAAACAATTGGTAACACACTATGCCAGGGTTCTTCAATTCCGGTCCTGGAGGGCCGAAACACCTCTGTTTTTCATCCTCTCCTTCTAATCAGGGGCTAATTCAGACGTGGGACACCAGGTGAGTGCAATTAACTACCAGGTAGAAATTAAAAAAACACAAGTGTTTCAGCCCTCCAGGACCGGAATTGAAGAACCCTGCATTATGCCGTGAAAGGACTGAAATCCTGCAGCGCCCGCAAGGTCCCCCTGCTCAAGAAAGCACTTATACAGGCCCGTCTGAAGTTTGCCAATGAACATCTGAATGATTCAGAGGAGAACTGGGTGAAAGTATTGTGGTCAGATGAGACCAAAAACTAGGTCTTTGGCATCAACTCAACTCGCCGTGTTTGGAGGAGGAGGAATGCTGCCTATGACCCCAAGAACACCATCCCCACCGTCAAACATGGAGGTGGAAACATTATGCTTTGGGGGTGTTTTTCTGCTAAGGGGACAGGACAACTTCACCGCATCAAAGGGACGATGGACGGGGCCATGTACCGTCAAATCTTGGATGAGAACCTCCTTCCCTCAGTCAGGGCATTGAAAATGGGTCGTGGATGGGTATTCCAGCATGACAATGACCCAAAACACACGGCCAAGGCAACAAAGGAGTGGCTCAAGAAGAAGCACATTAAGGTCCTGGAGTGGCCTAGCCAGTCTCCAGACCTTAATCCCATAGAAAATCTGTGGAGGGAGCTGAAGGTTCGAGTTGCCAAATGTCAGCCTCAAAACCTTAATGACTTGGAGAAGATCTGCAAAGAGGAGTGGGACAAAATCCCTCCTGAGATGTGTGCAAACCTGGTGGCCAACTACAAGAAACGTCTGACCTCTGATTGCCAACAAGGGTTTTGCCACCAAGTACTAAGTCATGTTTTGCAGAGGGGTCAAATACTTATTTCCCTCATTAAAATGCAAATCAATTTATAACATTTTTGACATGCGTTTTTCTGGATTTCTTTATTGTTATTCTGTCTCTCACTGTTCAAATAAACCTATCATTAAAATTATGGACTGATCATGTCTTTGTCAGTGGGCAAACGTACAAAATCAGCAGGGGATCAAATACTTTTTTCCCTCACTGTATAGTACAAATATTTGAGTAGACTGACCAGAGCAGTTTAAAAAGCAGTATCAATCAAAAGACAGACAGTGAGGTATCAGATTTAGATTGTATTGAGTATACAGTCCACACCATATCTATTTTGACAGAGAAGCTAACATTTCAAATGAAAGCACTTTATGTATCTAGTCCCCCCATTTGAAGAAGTCAAAAGTATTCTGACCAATTCACTTCAAGTGTATTAAAGTAGTCAAAGGTTTAGTATTTGGTCCCAAACTCGTTGGTTTCATTTGCAGTTTGTTTTGGTTGTGTTTTGGGTTATGTTTTGCCCAATAGTAACTGAATGGTGGATGATGACTGGATTAATTTTCTGTCTAAGTGAGTAGATAACATGTTTCTAAACATTACTAAATGAATCCTGATGATGCCATAATTAAGAAAAATTATGAATTAATCATTAATAATAATGAGTGAGAGAGTTCCAGAGGCTACAACAAAATATGCTAACCTCTCACCATTAACATAAAATAAAAGGTGACATTCTGTAATTCCACCTAATATGAAACATTTTATCTGAAATCCAAAATGCTGGAGCATAGCGCCAAATTAAAAACTGTAAGCTTCACTGTCCAAACACATATGGTATGGACTATGTGTGCCTGGTAAACACACGTGGATCTGGTGAACAGTTATCACTTGTTGACCAACTACAGGAATACTGACCTCAGAGTCTCCAGTTTACAGTGGGGATTCCCCAGTCCAGCAGAGAGCAGCTTCACTCCTGAATCCTTCATGGCAGTGTAACTCAGGTCCAGCTCTCTCAGGTGTGAGGGGTTTGAACTGAGAGCTGAGGCCAACACTTCACAGGATGTGTCTGTGAGTTTACAGCCAGTGAGTCTGTCAACAGAGTAAATACCATGAGGGACAGGTTGTATTAAAATGTTACATTTAGCTTTTCCTGCTTACACTGTTACCCCTGCACTAATAATGTGAACACTGTGTATAGATGTCTCAATGCTACAACTTTTCTGATCCGTTTGTATTACAGTTTGTTTAAGACTTTTCAGCTGATAGAAAGTTTAGTCAGCCAATGAAAATATTGTTGTTCTTACATACAGTAAAGTTTGGTCTGAGGGATAGTCACATGAGTACTTACAGAGCCAGTCAGCCAATAGAAATGCTGCTGTAACTACAATGTATTTTGGTGTGGGATATTTCCATCAATACTTACAGAGCTTTCCTGCAGCCTCTCACAGCTGGGAGCAGTCTCCTACGACCCTCCTCTGATGTCTTGTATACCTTCGGGTCAAACACATCCAGAACCTCCTCTGATATCTGTAGCATGTAGGCCAGTGCTGAACACTGAGAATGTGTGAGTTTTTTGGATCTCTTCTCTGACCTCAAGTACGCTTGGATTTCCTCCTGTACTGAATGGTCTTTCATCTCTATCAGACAGTGGAAGAGATTGATGCACCTCTCAGGGGAGATGTTCTTCCTCTGCATCACCTTAAGGGATCGGATTGTTTTCTGGACGCTGTCTGGACTGCTTTCTGTCTGTGTCACCAGACCTCGTAGGAGTTTCTGATTGGACTCCAGTGACATGCCATGAAGGAAGCGGACAAAGAGGTCCAGGTGTCCGTTCTTGCTCTCCAAGGCTTTATCCACGGTACTATTCAGCAGCTCATGCAAGGTTAGCTCTTCAGATGCAGCTCTAGACTTTCTCTCGAGGAAGGGCTTCAGTGCATCCATGTTCTTGGTTGTGTAACAATGGTACATGTAGACAGCTGAGAGAAACTCCTGAATGCTCAGATGAACAAAGCAGTACACCACTCTCTGAAATAACACAGACTCTTCTTTAAAGATTTGTGTGCACACTCCTGAGTACACTGAGGCTTCTTTGACATCAATGCCACACTCTTTCAGGTCTTCTTCATAGAACATGAGATTACCCTTCTCCAGATTTTCAAACGCCAGCATCCCCAGCTTCAGAAGAATTTCCTTATCTGACTCCATAAGCTCCTGTTGATCCATCTCAACTCTTCCATGATATTTCTGGTTCTTCAGGCTGGTCTGAATGAGCAGGAAGTGTATTGACATCTCAGTCAGAGTCGTGGGCATCTCTCTCCTCTTGTCTGTACTCAACATGTGTTCAAGGACTACTGCAGAAATCCAACAGAAGACTGGAATGTGGCACATGATGTGGAGGCTCCTTGATGTCTTTATGTGTGAGATGATTCTGCTGGCCAGGTCCTCATCACTGAATCTCTTCCTAAAGTACTCCTCCTTCTGTGGGTCATTGAACCCTCGTACCTCTGTCACCTGGTCAACACACTTAGGGGGGATCTGATTGGTTGCTGCTGGTCAGGAGGTTATCCATAGGAGAGCAGAGGGAAGCAGATTCCCCTTGATGAGGTTTGTCAGCAGAACATCGACAGACGATGTCTGGGTGACATCAGACACCTTTTCATTGTGCTGGAAATCCAATGGAAGTCTGCTTTCATCCAAACCATCAAAGATGAACATAGCTTTACAGGCAGTGAGTTTCTTTGCATTGCCTATGTCTAGTTCTGTGTGGAAGCCATTTAAAAGTCTGAGAAGACTGTACTGGAGATATTTAATCAAGTTCAGCTCCCGGAAAGGAAGCACAAATATGATATCCACATCTTGGTTCGCCTTCTCTTCAGCCCAGTCTAGGATGAACTTCTGCACAGAGACTGTTTTTCCGATGCCAGCGATGCCCTTCGTCAGCACAGTTCTGATGCTTCTCTCTTGGCCTGGTAAGGGTTTAAATATGTCATTGCAGTGGATTGCTGTGTCATGTGAGGTTGGTGTCCTGGATGCTGTCTCTAGCTGCCACACCTCATGTTCATTGTTAACCCCTTCACTCTCTCCCTCGGTGATGTAGAGCTCTGTGTAAATCCTGTTGAGGGGAGTTTGGTTCCCTGCTTTTTCCATACCTTCTATCACACATTCATACCTCCTTTTCAGACTGTCTTTATGGTTTACTATAGCTCTCTGCAGGCTGTCATCCACTACAAGGGAAGAGGGAAAATGATGTGTATCAGAAACATTCATTGACAGGATGAAAAGTGGGCCTTCCACAACTACAGTAACATCTATTATCTCATAATATTGTAGTTAACTACTGTAAATCATATTAAGGTATTGACTTGGCCCACGTGTGCAAGTGGTCTTACTGTTTTCAGAGCCTCTTGTTTTATTGGGTTGACTCAGCTGCTGTAGTACAGGCCGTGTTCTGGATCTCTTTCTACGCTGAGGACAGTCATAGTCTCCTGAAGGAGCAGGTTTCTCCCAGTATCTGGTGATGCACTGTCTGCAGAACCTGTGTCCACAGGTGATAGAGACTGGATCCCTCAGCACCTGCTGACACACTGCACACCTGGACTGATCCTCTGGCAGAGTAGACCATCCACTACAGAGATAAAGGAGAGAGAGAGAGATTGTAGATGTTAATACTGATCCTCTAACAGAGTAGACCTTCCACTACAGAGATAAAGGAGAGAGAGATTGTAGATGTTAATACTGATCCTTTAACAGAGTAGACCTTCCACTACAGAGATAAAGGAGAGAGAGAGATTGTAGATGTTAATACTGTTCATAGACAGACAGCTGGGAACAGAATACTCTGCACTCTGAGTGGTAGTAGCCTCTGGAATGGATAACATGTCCACAGTGGTATTACTAAACTATATGAACTCAGAAGGTTGTAGAAACATGTCCACAGTGGTATTACTAAACTATATGAACTCAGAAGGTTGTAGAAACATGTCCACAGTGGTATTACTAAACTATATGAACTCAGGTTGTAGAAACATGTCCACAGTGGTATTACTAAACTATATGAACTCAGGTTGTAGAAACATGTCCACAGTGGTATTACTAAACTATATGAACTCAGAAGGTTGTAGAAACATGTCCACAGTGACATTACTAAACTATATTAACTCAGAAGTTGATGATACGCCTGTTGCGTAGCAGCCACTGAACTGCTCTCGGACTTACTTATTGCTGTTCACTGGACCTTATGATCACTCAGCTACTGCTTTATGCCTCTCTCCCATGTCAATATGCCTTGCCTATTGCTGTTTCGGTTATTTCTTATTGTACTATTTCACTGTAGAGCCCGCAGCCCAGCTCAACCTGCCTTAGACAGCTCCTTTGTCCCACCCCCCCCATACATATAGACCGGCTCAATCGGTGCCTCCAGTGATGCTATCTCTTTCATTGTTACCCAACGCTTAGGTTTACCTCCACTGTACTCATATCCTTCCATATCCTTGTCTGTACATAATGCCCTGAATCTTTTCTACAACGCCCGGAAATCTGCCCCTTTTCTCTGTACCCAACGTACTAGAAGACCAGTTCTTAAAGCCTTTAGCCGTATCCTTATTCTATTCCTCCTCTGTTCCTCTGTTGATGTAGAGGTTAACCCAGGCCCTGTAGCCCTCAGTATCACTCCTGCTCCCCAGGCGCTATCATTTGTTGACTTCTGTAACCGTAAAAGCCTTGGTTTCTTGCATGTTAACATCAGAAGCCTCCTCCCTAAGTTTGAGTTATTCACTGCGTTAGCACACTCCGCCAACCCTGATGTTCTAGCAGTGTCTGAATCCTGGCTTAGGAAGGCCACCAAAGATTCAGAAATGTCCATTCCCAACTACAACATTTTCCGTCTAGATAGAACTGCCAAAGGGGGCTGAGTTGCAATTCTCTGTAGCTCAGCTGGTAGAGCACGGCGCTTGTAACGCCAAGGTAGTGGGTTCGATCCCCGGGACCACCCATACACAAAAGAAAAATGTATGCACGCATGACTGTAAGTCGCTTTGGATAAAAGCGTCTGCTAAATGGCATATTATATTATTATAGCCTGCAGAGCTCAATCATACTATCCAGGTCTGTGCCCAAACAGTTTGAGCTCCTACTTCTAAAAATCCACCTTTCCAGAAATAAGTCTCTCACTGTTGCCGCTTGCTACAGACCCCCCTCAGCCCCCAGCTGTGCCCTGGACACCATATGTGAATTGATTGAACCCCATCTATCCTCAGAGTTCGTATTGCTTGGCAGCGATCACTGCCTCATTGCCTGCGTCCGTAATGGGTCCGCGGTCAAACGACCACCCCACATCACTGTCAAACGCTCCCTAAAACACTTCAGCAAGCAGGCCTTTCTAATTGACCTGGCCCGGGTATCCTGGATGGATATTGACCTCATTCTGTTAGTAGAGGATGCCTGGTTGTTCTTTAAAAGTGCCTTCCTCTCCATCTTAAATAAGCATGCTCCATTCAAAAAATTCAGAACTAAGAACAGATATAGCCCCTGGTTCACCCCAGACTTGACTGCCCTTGACCAGCACAAAAACATCCTGTGGCGTACTGCATTAGCATCGAACAGCCCCCGCGATATGCAACTTTTCAGGGAAGTCAGGAACCAATATACACAATCAGTTAGGAAAGCAATGGCTAGCTTTTTCAAACAGAAATTTGCATCCTGTAGCACTAACTCCAAAAAGTTTTGGGACACTGTAAAGTCCATGGAGAATAAGAGCACCTCCTCCCAGCTGCCCACTGCACTGAGGCTAGGAAACACTTTCACTACCGCTAAATCTACGATAATCGAAAATTTCAACAAGCATTTTGCTACGGCTGGCCATGCTTTCCACCTGGCTACCCCTACCCCGGCCACCAGCTCTGCACCCTCCACTGCAACTTGCCCACTCCACTGCAACTTTCTTTCTAAAATTAGCCGCCGAAATAGTCGCAACCCCTATTACTAGCCTGTTCAACCTCTCTTTCGTATCGTCTGAGATCCCCAGAGATTGGAAAGCTGCCGCGGTCATCCCCCTCTTCAAAGGGGGTGACACTCTAGATCCAAACTGTTACAGACCTATATCCATCCTGCCCTGCCTTTCGAAAGTATTTGAAAGCCAAGTTAACAAACAGATCACCGAACATTTTGAATCCCACCGTACCTTCTCCGCTATGCAATCTGGTTTCCGAGCTGGTCATGGGTGCACCTCAGCCACGCTCAAGGTCCTAAACGATATTATAACCGCGATCGATAAAAGACAGTACTGTGCAGCCGTCTTCATCGACCTGGCCAAGGCTTTCGACTCCGTCAATCACCGCATTCTAATTGGCAGACTAAATAGCCTTGGTTTCTATACCTGCCTCGCCTGGTTCACCAACTACTTCTCAGATAGAGTTCAATGTGTCAAATCGGAGGGCCTGTTGTCTGGACCTCTGGCAGTCTCTATGGGGGTGCCACAGGGTTCAATTCTCGGGCCGACTCTATTCTCTGTGTATATCAATGATGTCGCTCTTGCTGCTGGTGACTCTCAGATCCACCTCTACGCAGACGACACCATACATCTGTATACATCTGGCCCTTCATTGGACACTGTGTTAACAAACCTCCAAACGAGCTTCAATGCCATACAACACTCCTTCCGTAGCCTCCAACTGCTCTTAAACGCTAGTAAAACTAAATGCATGCTCTTCAATCGAACGCTGCTTGCACCCGCCCACCCGACTAGAATCACTACTCTCGGCGGGTCTGACTTAGAATATGTGGACAACTACAAACACCTAGGTGTCTGGTTAGACCGTAAAACTCTCCTTCCAGACTCACATTAAGCATCTCCAATCCAAAGTTAAATCTAGAATCGGCTTCCCATTTCGCAACAAAGCCACCTTCACTCATGCTGCCAAACATGCGCTCGTAAAACTGACTATCGTACCGATCCTTGACTTTGGCGATGTCATTTACAAAATAGCCTCCAACACTCTACTCAGCAAATTGGATGTAGTCTATCACAGTGTCATCCGTTTTGTCACCAAACCCCCATATACTACCCACCATTGTGACCTGTACACTCTTGTTGGCTGGCCCTCACTACATATTCGTCGCCAATCCCACTGGCTCCAGGTCATCTATAAATCTCTGCTAGGTAAATCCCCACCTTATCTTAGCTCATTGGTCACCATAGCAACACCCACCCGTAGTATGCGCTCCAGCAGGTATATCTCACTGGTCATCCCCAAAAGCCAACACCTCCTTTGGCCGCCATTCCTTCCAGTTCTCTGCTGCTAATGACTGGAACGAACTGCAAAAATCTCTGAAGCTGGAGACTCTTATCTCCCTCACTAACTTTAAGCATCAGTTGTCAGAGCAGCTTACCGATCACTGCACCTGTACACAGCCCATCTGAAATTAGCCCACCCAACTACCTCATCCCCATATTGTTATTTATTTTGCTCATTTGCACCCCAGTATCTCTATTTGCACATCATCTTCTGCACATCTATCACTCCAGTGTTAATACTAAATTGTAACTATTTTGCACTATGGTCTATTCATTGCCTTACCTCCATAACTTACTACATTGGACACACTGTATATATATTTTCTGTTGTATTTTTGACTTTATGTTTTTCTCTGTGTTGTTGTTTTTATCGCACTGCTTTGCTTTATCTTGGCCAGGTCGCTGTTGTAAATGAGAACTTGTTCTCAACTGGCTTACCTGGTTAAATAAAGGTGAAATCAAATCAAATAAAAATTGTGCAGGGGTACCAGGTAGTTGAGGTAATATGTAGGTAGGGGTGAAAGTGACTAGGCAATCAGGATAGAGATTACATCTCCTTATCCAGGGAGTGCACACACACTCACACACAACAAAAATAAATGGGAAAATGGGAGAGGAGAAATGACTAGAGACAGTGTTGTTTAACTCACTGACCATGACCCATGAGTTCTTCTTACCTTTGTTCAGTAGAAAAGTCTCCCTCTCTAAAGGATATAGGAGGACCCATAGACTGGTCACTCTTCATGGACACACAGCTGGGTACAGGGGAGGCTGGTCTCTCCTGCTTGATTGGACTTCAACACAACAGAGACAAACATTACATCTCTCATCTACTCTGAGTTCAGATGGGGAAACAAGAGTTTCATTCCAAAACACTATATATCCATTTTCAGAAAAATGTTGGTCAATTAGCTTTTATTGTTTAAAGAAAATATTAAACCACTACAAGGCTTTATAAAGGTGTCTAAAGTGTAATTTCCCCTTACAAATGTCAGACTTGATTTGCCCTGATGAAAAATGAATGAACCCCTACAGAAAATATCCCTTAATTATAATCCACATAAAAATGCACATTTGCTGTTGCCGCAGGATTATTTTCCTGCTGTGAGAAACTGGGTCAAATGAAGATATGGCATCTGTAAATGCATTCATCTTAAGGTAGCTAGGTGAGATATACAGGATACGAACATTACATTCCAGCTAAACAATGGTTTTAAATCACATCTCAAATATACAATAGTTACATTGAAGGTACCCATTAGTAATCATTTCTGATGAAAAATCACAAATGTGATTTTCTTTTCTCCTATATAGCATTTTCGAAAATAAATTCTTAAACAATATTTTCAGCTCACCTCTTAGTTTTGGTGTCATGTTCCCCAGAGAGACTCATTTTAGAGGCAGGGCCCCCCTCCTCTCTCTCCCCAGAGAGACTCATTTTAGACCACTGACCCCTAAACAGAGATGCAGCATGTTGGTTATGGTGAACACAGTGACAACTAATTATTGAATGTACATTATTCTCTTTTACTCATGATCTCTTAGAAATAAAACAGTTTACTAACAGACACATCCAAACACATCTCTCTCTCTATCTCTCTCTCTCCGCCACACCTGCTGTCTCGACATCTGAATGCTCGACTATGAAAAGGCAACTGACATTTACTCCTGAGGTGCTGACCTGTTGCAACCTCTATAACCACTGTGATTATTATTTGACCCTGCAGGTCATCTATGAACATTTGAACATCTTGAAGAATGATCAGGCCTTAATGGCCATGTACTGTTATAATCTCCACCTGGCACAGCCAGAAGAGGGCTGGTCACCCCTCAGAGCCTGGTTCCTCTCTAGGTTTCTTCCTAGGTTCCTGCCTTTCTAGGGAGTTTTTCCTAGCCACAGTGCTTCAACATCCGAACATGCGCTGTTCGGCACGAGACGACCGTTAGAGCCAATGACGTGTTTCTGCCAATGACCTTCAAATCAAATTGTATTTCTCACATGCGCTGAATACAACAGTGGTACACTTTACCGTGAAATGCTTACTAACGAGCCCTTTCCCAACAATGCAGAGTTAAAAAGTCACAAAAATTAGCTAAATAAAAAAAAGGAAATCGTAACATAATGATATAACAATAATGAGGCTATTAGGAGTACCAGTACTGAGTCAATGTGCAGGGGTACCAGGTAGTTGGGGTAATAACTAGACTATATACAAGGAGTACCAGTACTGAGTCAATGTGCAGGGGTACCAGGTAGTTGAGGTAATAACTAGACTATATACAAGGAGTACCAGTACTGAGTCAATGTGCAGGGGTACCAGGTAGTTGAGGTAATAACTAGACTATATACAAGGAGTACCAGTACTGAGTCAATGTGCATGGGGTACCAGGTAGTTGAGGTAATAACTAGACTATATACAAGGAGTACCAGTACTGAGTCAATGTGCAGGGGTACCAGGTAGTTGAGGTAATAACTAGACTATATACAAGGAGTACCAGTACTAAGTCAATGTGCAGGGGTACCAGGTAGTTGAGGTAATAACTAGACAATATACAAGGAGTACCAGTACTGAGTCAATGTGCAGGGGTACCAGGTAGTTGAGGTAATATGTACATGTAGGTAGGGGTAACAGTGACTAGGCAATCAGGATAGAGATTACATCTCCTCATCCAGGGAGTGCACACAAACACACACACACACACACACACACACACACACACACACACACACACACACACACACACACACACACAGGGAATGTTGTGTTTGTTTGATAATGTTTCAGGACTATGAAAATGGAAAAAAGGATTAGCCTATGGATTATGAAAACAACAAAAATAAATGGGAAAATGGGAGAGGAGAAATGACTAGAGACAGTGTTGTTTAACTCACTGACCATGACCCATGAGTTCTTCTTACCTTTGTTCAGTAGAAAAGTCTCCCTCTCTAAACTTTATAGGAGGATGCATAGACCAGTCACTCTTCATGGACACACAGCTGGGTACAGGGGAGGCTGGTCTCTCCTGCTTGATTGGGCTTCAACACAACAGAGACAAACATTACATCTCTCATCTACTCTGAGCTCAGATGGGGAAACATAAGAAGAGTTTCATTCCAAAATGCTATATATCCATTTTCAGAAATGTTGGTCAATTAGCTTTTATTGTTTAAAGAAATTATTAAACCACTACAAGGCTTTATAAAGGTGTCTAAAGTGTGTAATTTCCACTTTAAAATGTCAGACTTGATTTTCCCTGATGAAAAATGTATGAACCCCTACAGAAAATATGCCTTAATTATAATCCACCTAAAAATACACATTTGCTATTGCTGCAGGATTATGTTCCTGCTGTGAGAAACTGTGCCAAATTAAGATATGGCATCTGTAAATGCATTCATCTTAAGGTAGCTAGGTGAGACGACCACGTATCACAGTCAAATATACAGGATACGAACATTACATTCCAGCAAAACAATGGTTTTAAATCACATCTCAAATCTACAATAGTTACATTGAAGGTACCCATTAGTAATAATTTCTGATGAAAAAACAGAAATGTGATTTTCTTTCTCCTATATAGCACTTTGGAATATAAATTCTTAAACAATATTTTCAGCTCACCTCTTAGCTTTGGTGTCATGTCCCCCAAAGAGACTAATTTTAGAGGCAGGGCCCCCCTCCTCTCTCTCCCCAGAGAGACTCCTTTTAGAGGCAGGGCCCCCCTCCTCTCTCTCCCCAGAGAGACTCATTTTAGAGGCAGGGCCCCCCTCCTCTCTCTCTCCAGAGAGACTCATTTTAGAGGCAGGGCCCCCCTCCTCTCTCTCCCCAGAGAGACTCATTTTAGAGGCAGGGACCCCTTCCTCTCTCTCCCCAGAGAGACTCATTTTAGACCACTGACCCCTAAACAGAGATGCAGCATGTTGGTTGTGGTGAACACAGTGACAACTAATTATTGAATGTCAATTGTTCTCTTTTATTCAAGATCTCTCAGAAATAAAACAGTTTACTAATAGATACATAGAAACAGTCAGGTGATTTAATGCAATGCCTTTTTCTAGCCCAATGACTACTCAAAACCCACCCACAAGCCCTGAAAACTAGGCCAAAACATAGACCCTGATATGCCTACATCTTATTTCAGACAGCCTCCAGTAGCCTGGGCAACATGTAGGCAAGATGTAAGCTGAATGATTTAGCAGCTTGCTTAGTTCAAATTGACAGATTAATTTATTTAACATGAACAGCAAGACAATTTTGAGGTAGGAAGTGCTTCTGTTGCCCAGTAGCCTGCTGGAATAGGCTACTGAGGATGGGGTCGTAATTTCAATCTGTATTAAATATTTAATAATATGGATATGAACTGAATAGGTCCATGCTTGTCAACAACAGCCAGGTTATTTTTATACCTGTAGCCTAATCTGGCTGACTGTTACCTTCAATCTAATGCATTCTAACATCTGATCAGCAATTGCGATAGAACTGTGACCATGGTGACACTTGATAACTTCCAATTGAATCAACACGGCCATTAATAATTGCATAATAACACAAGGCTACAACAACAATAAACTGAAGTTAAAGGCTATTTATTACATCTGTTTGCCAGCTCCAGGTTGGCTACACAAGTGGCACAAAATAATTTGCATCGACTCCAGTCATTTCAACATATTTATAGTATAAAATGGCAGGCTACAGTAGCCTAGACAGGCATAACAATGAATAGGCTACTTGATGGCCAACAGATCTATCATTCTCCACATTTAATGTCAGTTTCATTGTGGATTTTTTCTCATAACAGAAGCACATGATGGAGTTCCATAACTTCCATTTTCAAAATGTACACTCGAGAGACCCAACAACTGAGCATGTGTAAAAACCTTCGCATGATATGGTTTTCCATAAGCAAAGTCGACATTAGATTTCAGTTTAAACCACCTCCGACAGAATGTATCTAACGTGCTCTAGAGCGCCTAAAGTAGTTTTCCTGTGATTTGTCGCCTTATTTCTTGATGTGCATCAGTTCTACAGCGTTAATATGTTTCATGGAATAAGGGTTGTAAAATAGGTGTCTCCTTAATGACAATGATAATGACCTACCTTATAACACTAAGGCCTACTGATTAGTTTCCACTTTGAAAACTGCTGTCTGTCAGCAACTCAGCTCAAGTGGCAGTTCTACTAACTAGTAATATCGCATTCCAGGTATTCACTCACATACTCTGTCCTTTAAAACAGATTATTGTTCAGAAATACTTAGAAATACTCACTTTATTTTTTTGTTCTCTCCATATAGTGTTTTCTGCTCTGTCGTCTCAAAATGGATCCTGTACAAAAGAACACATGTACTTTCTGTTTCACTCAGCAGTCTCCCCACCCTGATAATAAAGTGTTGTATTGGTATCTTCCACTAGATGGCAGTAAACACCTGCTGTAACTAGACTTTACAACAGTAAGTGTTCGGTTTCTTGGTCCTGGTGACTCCTGGGAAGTGTCCCAGAGGAGGAGTGCTGACCCAGGATCAGGTCCCCCTGTCCATGTAATCTTATTCATTATGATTGTTTTGTCTCATGTCTCTTTATATTCATATACCCTGGGGACCATGTAGCTGTATTGAAATCACCTTGTTTTATAACCTTCTTTGTTGCTCAGTTGTACTTCAATTGGCCGGACCATGCCCAATTCTTTCACACGGTAATGCTCCAGCATCCACTCAGAGCTTATGCATCTAATGCATTCCTCAAATACTGCAGAGTTGTTAAGCAAGTCCCTGAGATCGTCATGTTCAACCACGTTTATTTGCTTATTTGTAAATGCATCAAAAATGGTTCTGAGGTCCTCAACAATGCTATTCTGTACCGTAACTGGGATGCAGTGTTCTTCACTGATGTTCTAAATAAAAAGACAGATATTGATTTTGAGACCTTCAATTAGCTGCTCAGTGTTGATCTCTGTGGCTTGAACATATTCAGCCTCTGGCAGACTCTCTACATCGCTCATGTCATCTTCAATGGGATCAGTCCTAATCTCAAATACATCATGAGGGCAATTCTCATCTAAGTTGGGGCATAAAAGCTCTGGTCAACATCTTTGACTGGGAAGCACATTTATTTAGCCAGAAGCTGACAGGTTTGTTGACATAACATAAAATGTATTACCTTCAGTAACTCCAACTGGTGGACAATGTTGGGAGTGCTGTGTGTTCTCACGGCACAAGTGGCACAGAAATATTTATCTGAGCCACAATCCCCACCGCGACATAGCTCAGCCTCCTCCAAAACTCTACACACACTGCAGATGGCGTTGGGTGGAGGACATTCCAGCTCCACTGCAGATGGCGTTGGGTGGAGGACATTCCAGCTCCACTGCAGATGGCGTTGGGTGGAGGACATTCCAGCTCCACTGCAGGCATGTGGAGTAGCTCCCTCAACCCCTTCCAGGCCTCAACATCCGCTGCCTGCAACATCGTATTGTTTTGAACAGAACCATTACCAGGCAACATTGGAATTAGTTTCTGAGTGACAGGGAGGAGAACCATTACCAGGCCACATTGGAATTAGTTTCTGAGTGACAGGGAGGAGAACCATTACCAGGCAACATTGGAATTAGTTTCTGAGTGACAGTGAGGAGAACCATTACCAGGCAACATTGGAATTAGTTTCTGAGTGACAGTGAGGAGAACCATTACCAGGCAACATTGGAATTAGTTTCTGAGTGACAGTGAGGAGAACCATTACCAGGCAACATTGGAATTAGTTTCTGAGTGACAGTGAGGAGAACCATTACCAGGCAACATTGGAATTAGTTTCTGAGTGACAGTGAGGAGAACCATTACCAGGCAACATTGGAATTAATTTCTGAGTGACAGTGAGGAGAACCATTACCAGGCAACATTGGAATTAGTTTCTAATTGACAGTGAGGAGAACCATTACCAGGCAACATTGGAATTAGTTTCTGAGTGACAGTGAGGAGAACCATTACCAGGCAACATTGGAATTAGTTTCTAAGTGACAGTGAGGACAAAGCAGGGTTCCCCCAACTCGCGGGGCATTTTGTGAGGCATTTTTATTTATTTAATGAAATTATTTTTCTTGTTGGACATAAAAGACTGTAAAAAGACCAGGAAATCAGCTCCAAGTGATTTGTATGTAAGAAATCTGTTCAAGTATCCCCATGCATAATAGAGGTACCTGATTGTAAGCAAGGTTTGAGTGATTATATTTTAGTCAAACATTATATCTGTTCGGCTTCTTGCAGTCAATTTGCAGTCTACAAATTATTTGTAATTATATTCCGGCCCCCCAACTATCCGCTCAAGAGAAAAACTTCACGCGGCTGAATCTAGTTGATGATCCCTGGGATAAAGGGCTGAATCTAGTGGATGATCCATGGGATAAAGGGCTGAATCTAGTTGATCCCTGGGATAAAGGGCTGAATCTAGTTGATCCCTGGGATAAAGGGCTGAATCTATTGATGATCCCTGGGATAAAGGGCTGAATCTAGTTGATGATCCCTAGGATAAAGGGATGAATATAGTTGATGATCCCTGGGATAAAGGGCTGAATCTAGTGGATGATCCCTGGGATAAAGGGCTGAATCTAGATGATGATCCCTGGGATAAAGGGCTGAATCTAGTGGATGATCCCTGGGATAAAGGGCTGAATCTAGATGATGATCCCTGGGATAAAGGGCTGAATCTAGATGATGATCCCTGGGATAAAGGGCTGAATCTAGTGGATGATCCCTGGGATAAAGGGCTGAATCTAGTGGATGATCCCTGGGATAAAGGGCTGAATCTAGTTGATGATCCCTGGGATAAAGGGCTGAATCTACTGGATGATCCCTGGGATAAAGGGCTGAATCTAGTGGATGATCCCTGGGATAAAGGGCTGAATCTAGTTGATGATCCCTGGGATAAAGTAATGGTCAGATAACACCACACCACTGCTGGACATGGCCTTCCAGGATGCAGCCTCCACTGGTCAGATAGTGTCTAGTTGTCAGAATGGAAGTCCATATAGTGTCTAGTGGTCAGAATGGGAGTCCAGATAGTGTCTAGTGGTCAGAATAGGAGTCCAGATAGTGTCTAGTGGTCAGAACGGGAGTCCAGATAGTGTCTAGTGGTCAGAATGGGAGTCCAGATAGTGTCTAGTGGTCAGAATGGGAGTCCAGATAGTGTCTAGTGGTCAGAATGGGAGTCCAGATAGAGTCTAGTGGTCAGAATGGGAGTCCAGATAGTGTCTAGTGGTCAGAATGGGAGTCCAGATAGTGTCTAGTGGTCAGAATGGGTCCAGATAGTGTCTAGTTGTCAGAATGGGAGTCCAGATAGTGTCTAGTGGTCAGAATGGGAGTCCAGATAGTGTCTAGTGGTCAGAATGGGTCCAGATAGTGTCTAGTTTGTCAGGTTTTGGCCATGACTGTTCGGGTTTTGGTCACTAGATGTCCCCATTGCACCTTTTTTGTACCTTTTGTTTTTTCTTGATCTAATTATTGTTTGCACCTGTAGGTCATTCCCTTGTTAGTATTTAAACCCTGTGTGTTCCTCAGTTCCTTGCTCAGTGTTTGTAAGTTAGCACCCAGCCCCAGCCCAAGCCTTGTGTTATATGGATATTTCTCTGGTGGGATTTTTACCACTTTGTGGAGTTTCCTTGTTTTTTTGGAGGTTTTCCTCTTTGTGCCTCTTGGCTTTATTTTTGGACATTGTGGATTTAGTTTCTTTGCCTGAGGATTTTGTTCTTTATTAAACCACCATCTCTAGTACTGCTGTGTCTGCCTCATCTTCTGGGTTCTGACAATTATTAGTGACTGTTTCTCGCACCGGGTCGTGACAGAAACACTGAGCCATTATTATGAACCCAGAGGCAGCCAGTACCCAGGATTTTTGTTCCATGCTGTCCCACCATGAGGGGACTGTCCAACGCCACGAAGCTGCTCTGGTTCAGCAAGAGGCCTTAATGGCTAGACATTCTCAACTTCTGTCAGAGATGCTGACGTCCATAAAGCAGATTTCGGATCGACTTTCCCCGGCAACCGCTTCTGCTCCAGTTCATCCGATTCAAGGGCCCCTGGCAGTTAATCCCCTGGCGGAACCTCGTCTGCCGCCTCCCCAACGGTTCTCAGGGGATCCAAGTGTTTGTAAGGGGTTTTTCACCCAATGTTCTCTCTCCTTTGAGCTGCAACCATCGTCGTTTCCCACCGACCGGTCCAAGATAGCATATATCATCACCCTGCTGTCGGAAAAGGCTCTAGCCTGGGCTACTGCTGTGTGGGATGCCCAAAGTCCCTGCTGTGCCAGCTACTCTGCCTTTGCTGAAGAATTCAAGCGAGTGTTTCAAGGTCCTACCAACGGCCCTGACTCAGCCAAACAGCTCCTGACTCTCCGCCAAGGTCGGCGCAGCGTGACGGACTATGCCATCCAGTTCCGCACTGTGGCAGCAGCAAGTGGCTGGAACGACGAGGCGCTCACAGTGTGTTTTTTGAAGGGTCTTTCTGACACCATCCAAGATGAACTGGCCACTCGGGAACCACCGGACAACCTCGAGTCCCTTATCAAGTTGGCTTCACGCATAGACCAGCGTCTGAGAGAGAGAGAACAAAACCATAGACCGCTCACCCTAGTTCCTATCGGTTCCAACTCCGAGTCTCCACCTTTATCCTCGCTGGCTCCACCAGAACCCATGCAGGTTGGACGCATCTCCCAGGCTGAGAGAGACCGCCGGATGAGGGAGCGATGCTGTCTATATTGCGGCAAACCGGGCCATTTCCGCTCCACGTGTCCCGGGCTCCAGGGAAACGCACTCTCCCGTGCAGGCCTGGGAGGACTGTAACGGGAAACATAACCTCCTCCCATCCATCCAACTCCCGCCTGCTCATTCCTGTTACCCTTTCCTGGGACGACCACGAGGTTTCTCTTCAAGCCTTGGTAGACTCTGGAGCCGCAGGTAACTTCATGGATGGGATCTTGGCGAAGGAGAATGGCGTTCCTTCTGAACCTCTAAGTGACCCCATAAGGGTTACTACGTTGGATAGAAGTCCTTTGGGATCTGGACTTGTCACTCGTGCCACTACCCCCTTACGACTTTCAGTTTCCCAACACAAGGAAGTGATGAACTTTCATCTGATCGCCTGTTCCGAGTTTCCTCTCGTCCTTGGCTATCCCTGGCTTCACAGCCATAACCCTCACATCGACTGGTCTGTGGGCACTATCAAGCAGTGGGGTCCCACGTGCCAAGCCACTTGTATCTTCCCGAGTTCCCAGAGTTCTCCTTCCGAGTCTCTAGAATCCATCGACTTGTCCCGAGTTCCCGAGTGTTACCATGACCTCTAACTGGTATTTAGCAAACAGAGGGCCACCAAACTACCACCCCATAGACCTTACGATTGCACCATCGACCTGTTGCCGGGGACCTGCCCTCCCAGGGGTCGGATCTTTTCCCTTTCTCCACCCGAACGAGCTGCTATGGATACCTACATCAAGGACGCTCTGACAGCAGGCCTCATGCGTCCATCTACCTCGCCGGCGGGAGCAGGGTTTTTCTTTGTGGCCAAGAAAGACGGCGGATTACGACCTTGCATCGACTACCGGGGACTCAATGCCATAACTGTCCGTAACCGCTACCCGCTACCTCTTATGGCCACAGCCTTTGAGCTGCTCCAGGAAGCAGTTGTCTTCACTAAGCTTGACCTTCGGAACGCATACCATCTTGTGCGGATCAAACCCGGGGACGAGTGGAAGACCGCTTTCAACACGCCTACTGGTCACTACGAATACTCGGTGATGCCCTTCGGCCTGACCAACGCTCCGGCTGTGTTCCAAGCGCTCATAAACGATGTGCTTAGGGATATGCTTAACATCTTCGTGTTTGTGTACTTGGATGACATCCTCATCTTTTCGAGCTCCCTTCAAGAACACACTAAGCATGTCAGACAAGTGCTCAAACGCCTCCTAGACAGCCATTTGTACGTTAAGCCGGAGAAGTGTGAATTCCATTCCTCTCGAGTACAATTCCTGGGATTTATTGTGGAACCCGGACGAGTCCAGATGGACCCCAAGAAGGTAGAGGCGGTAGCGGATTGGCCCACCCCCAAGTCCGTTAAGGAAGTTCAACGTTTCCTGGGCTTCACCAACTTTTACCGCAAGTTCATCAAGAACTTCAGCTCGGTGGCAGCCCCTCTCTCGGCGGTAACCAAGGGTGGCAACACAAGGTTTCTGTGGGGGAGAGAAGCTGAGACGGCCTTCCAAGGACTCAAGCAGCGCATCCTCTCTGCTCCCATCCTGACACTACCAACGGCGGAGGAACCTTTTGTGGTGGAGGTAGACGCATCAGAGGTTGGGGTTGGAGCTGTCCTGTCTCAGAGGGGTGAAGACAAGAAGCTTCATCCTTGCGCCTTCTTCTCTCACCGGCTTACCCCGGCCGAGAGGAATTACGATGTGGGGGATCGTGAACTCCTAGCGGTTAAGATGGCATTGAAGGAATGGAGACACTGGCTCGAGGGGGCTTCTCAACCGTTTCAAGTGCTTACGGACCACAAGAATCTGGAGTATATCCAGCAGGCGAAGCGGTTGAACGCCAGACAAGCTCGATGGTCTCTTTTCTTCAGCCGATTTCAGTTTATCCTCACCTATAGACCCGGGTCGAAGAATCTCAAACCGGACGCCTTGTCACGAATCTACTCTCCTGCCATTCGAGAAGATACTGACATGACTGTCCTTCCGGCCGCTAAGATCGTGGCTCCGATCTCGTGGCAAGTGGAGGATACCGTGAAACAGGCTCAAGCCATCGAACCGGGCCCTGGTGGAGGTCCTGCTAATCGGTTGTTTGTTCCCAAGGCAGCAAGGTCCCAAGTCCTTCGGTGGGGGCACTCCTCTCGCCTCACCTGTCACCCGGGCATAGGCCGCACCTTGGAGTTCATCCAGCGTAAGTTCTGGTGGCCCACCATGAAGGAGGACGTTGCCACTTTCATCAAGGCCTGTTCCGTGTGCTGCCAGGGAAAATCTTCTCACCTTCGCCCTCAAGGACTCCTTCACCCTCTATCTATTCCCCACCGACCCTGGTCCCATATCTCATTGGACTTTATTACTGGCCTTCCTCCGTCCCATGGTAATACTACGATCCTAGTCATCATCGACAGGTTTTCTAAGGCGGCCAGGTTTGTTCCTTTGACCAAATTACCTTCTGCCAAGGAAACAGCTGAGTTGGTGATTAACCATGTGTTCCGAGTCTTTGGGATCCCGCAAGATATGGTTTCCGACAGAGGTCCCCAGTTCGCCTCAAGGTTTTGGAAGGCCTTCTGCCAACTCATAGGGGCCACGGCCAGTTTATCTTCCGGGTACCATCCGGAGTCCAATGGCCAAACTGAGAGGATGAATCAGGAGCTGGAAACCACCCTCAGATGCATGGTTTCCAACAACCCGTCCACTTGGTCATCCTTCATTGTTTGGGTCGAGTACGCGCACAACACCTTGTGCTCCTCCTCCACTGGTATGTCCCCGCATGAGTGTCAGTTTGGCTATGCACCTCTATTGTTCCCGGACCAGGAGGCAGAAGTCAGAGTGCCTTCAGCCTCGAGGTTCATCAGACGCTGTCGGCTTACGTGGAAGAAGGCACGTCTTAATCTTCTGCGTTCCTCTCAGCAGTACCAACGACAAGCAAACAGAGGTCGCCGTCCCGGTCCTACCCTGTACCCCGGCCAGAGAGTATGGCTCTCAACTAAGAACCTACCGCTACGGGTGGAGTCTCGCAAGCTGTCCCAGAGGTTCATCGGTCCCTTTAAGATTGCCAGGAGAGTCAATCCCGTTACTTTTCGCCTGCACTTACCCAGATCCCTTAAGATCAATCCAACATTTCACATTTCTTTATTAAAACCTGTTGTTTTTTCTCCCCTTATTCCGGCAGGCAGACCTCCCCCTCCGCCCCGTGTCATCGGTGGCCAGTCGGCTTATACCGTCCACCGGATACTGGATTCCCGCCGGGTGCAGCGGTCCTGGCAGTATCTGGTGGACTGGGAAGGCTACGGTCCCGAGGAGCGCTCCTGGGTTCCTGCCAAGGACATACTGGACCCTGACCTCATTCGTCAGTTCAGGGCCCTCCACCCTGAGAAGGCTGGTAGGAACGTCAGGAGCCGTTCCTAGGAGGGGGATTCTGTCAGGTTTTGGCCATGACTGTTCGGGTTTTGGTCACTAGATGTCCCCATTGCACCTTTTTTGTACCTTTTGTTTTTTCTTGATCTAATTATTGTTTGCACCTGTAGGTCATTCCCTTGTTAGTATTTAAACCCTGTGTGTTCCTCAGTTCCTTGCTCAGTGTTTGTAAGTTAGCACCCAGCCCCAGCCCAAGCCTTGTGTTATATGGATATTTCTCTGGTGGGATTTTTACCACTTTGTGGAGTTTCCTTGTTTTTTTGGAGGTTTTCCTCTTTGTGCCTCTTGGCTTTATTTTTGGACATTGTGGATTTAGTTTCTTTGCCTGAGGATTTTGTTCTTTATTAAACCACCATCTCTAGTACTGCTGTGTCTGCCTCATCTTCTGGGTTCTGACAATTATTAGTGACTGTTTCTCGCACCGGGTCGTGACATAGTTGTCAGTATGGGAGTCCAGATAGTGTCTAGTGGTCAGAATGGGAGTCCAGATAGTGTCTAGTGGTCAGAATGGGAGTCCAGATAGTGTCTAGTGGTCAGAATGGGAGTCCAGATAGTGTCTAGTGGTCAGAATGGGAGTCCAGATAGTGTCTAGTGGTCAGAATGGGAGTCCAGATAGTGTCTAGTGGTCAGAATGGGAGTCCAGATAGTGTCTAGTGGTCAGAATGGGAGTCCAGATAGTGTCTAGTGGTCAGAATGGGAGTCCAGATAGTGTCTAGTGGTCAGAATGGGAGTCCAGATAGTGTCTAGTGGTCAGAATGGGAGTCCAGATAGTGTCTAGTGGTCAGAATGGGAGTCTAGTGGTCAGAATGGGAGTCCAGATAGTGTCTAGTGGTCAGAATGGGAGTACAGATAGTGTCTAGTGGTCAGAATGGGAGTCCAGATAGTGTCTAGTGGTCAGAATGTATTGTCTGATAGTTTCCATTTCGATGTGACACTCCTAACCATAACAACCATTGCCTGATTGGCAACAGATATCTCCCTTGATGGTTAAGCCCTTTCGTGATTGTAATCTAGATAAAAAAAAATTATTGCCATTTCATCAAACATTAGAGACACATTTCTTTCTGTTGTGCTCATATGTCAGACCAGGAGTTCCATCTTCTCCATGACACAGTTGAGGAATCCGGGCTTCAAAATAAAATAATAATTAATACCATCTTTTATATAATTTATGAAAACATGCAGTCCAACAAATTAATCCTCCTGTAAGAGCAAAATGCAGTATTTATTCCTACAGAAAAGAAACCGATGGTGCGGGGAAGGTAGCGATGGAGGGTACTCAGGGATGACAGGAGAATATTTTTACACAGAAATCTGTAAGTGGAAGGACTGTGTTGGTACAGCTGTATTCCAAGTTGTTTTATCTCCACAGAGAAACTCCGCCCTCTCTTATTTCTCTACACACTGCACTGGAGTTTGAAGAAGTCCTTTAGATGTGGAGGTAATGACTCCATGGCCTCCAACACTGTAGTTTAAAGAAGTCATTTAGATGTGGAGGTAGTGACTCCATGGCCTCCAACACTGTAGTTTGAAGAAGTCCTTTAGATGTGGAGGTAGTGACTCCATGACCTCCAACACTGTAGTGTAAAGAAGTCCTTTAGATGTGGAGGTAATGACTCTATGGCCTCCAACACTGTAGTTTGAAGAATTCCTTTAGATGTGGAGGTAGTGACTCCATGGCCTCCAACACTGTAGTTTGAAGAAGTCCTTTAGACGTGGAGGTAGTGACTCCATGGCCTCCAACACTGTAGTTTAAAGAAGTCCTTTAGATGTGGAGGTAGTGACTCCATGGCCTCCAACACTGTAGTTTAAAGAAGTCCTTTAGATGTGGAGGTAATGACTCCATGGCCTCCAACACTGTAGTTTAAAGAAGTCCTTTAGATGTGGAGGTAATGACTCCATGGCCTCCAACACTGTAGTTTAAAGAAGTCCTTTAGATGTGGAGGTAATGACTCCATGGCCTCCAACACTGTAGTTTGAAGAAGTCCTTTAGATGTGGAGGTAATGACTCTATGGCCTCCAACACTGTAGTTTGAAGAAATCCTTTAGATGTGGAGGTAGTGACTCCATGGCCTCCAACACTGTAGTTTGAAGAAGTCCTTTAGATGTGGAGGTAGTGACTCCATGGCCTCCAACACTGTAGTTTGAAGAAGTCCTTTAGATGTGGAGGTAGTGACTCCATGGCCTCCAACACTGTAGTTTGAAGAAGTCCTTTAGATGTGGAGGTAGTGACTCCATGGCCTCCAACACTGTAGTTTAAAGAAGTCCTTTAGATGTGGAGGCAGTGACTCCATGTACTCCAACACTGTAGTTTGAAGAAGTCCTTTAGATGTGGAGGTAATGACTCTATGGCCTCCAACACTGTAGTTTGAAGAATTCCTTTAGATGTGGAGGTAGTGACTCCATGGCCTCCAACACTGTAGTTTGAAGAAGTCCTTTAGATGTGGAGGTAGTGACTCCATGGCCTCCAACACTGTAGTTTAAAGAAGTCCTTTAGATGTGGAGGCAGTGACTCCATGGCCTCCAACACTGTAGTTTGAAGAAGTCCTTTAGATGTGGAGGTAATGACTCTATGGCCTCCAACACTGTAGTTTGAAGAAATCCTTTAGATGTGGAGGTAGTGACTCCATGGCCTCCAACACTGTAGTTTGAAGAAGTCCTTTAGACGTGGAGGTAGTGACTCCATGGCCTCCAACACTGTAGTTTAAAGAAGTCCTTTAGATGTGGAGGTAGTGACTCCATGGCCTCCAACACTGTAGTTTAAAGAAGTCCTTTAGATGTGGAGGTATTGACTCCATGGCCTCCAACACTGTAGTTTGAAGAATTCCTTTACATGTGGAGGTAGTGACTCCATGGCCTCCAACACTGTAGTTTGAAGAAGTCCTTTAGATGTGGAGGTAGTGACTCCATGACCTCCAACACTGAAGTTGGAAGAAGACCTTTAGACGTGGAGGTAGTGACTCCATGGCCTCCAACACTGTAGTTTGAAGAAGTCATTTAGATGTGGAGGTAGTGACTCCATGGCCTCCAACACTGTAGTTTAAAGAAGTCCTTTAGATGTGGAGGTAGTGACTCCATGGCCTCCAACACTGTAGTTTGAAGAAGTCCTTTAGATGTGGAGGTAGTGACTCCATGGCCTCCAACACTGTAGTTTGAAGAAGTCCTTTAGATGTGGAGGTAGTGACTCCATGGCCTCCAACACTGTAGTTTAAAGAAGTCCTTTAGATGTGGATGTAATGACTCCATGGCCTCCAACACTGTAGTTTGAAGAAGTCCTTTAGATGTGGAGGTAATGACTCTATGGCCTCCAACACTGTAGTTTGAAGAAATCCTTTAGATGTGGAGGTAGTGACTCCATGGCCTCCAACACTGTAGTTTGAAGAAGTCCTTTAGATGTGGAGGTAGTGACTCCATGGCCTCCAACACTGTAGTTTGAAGAAGTCCTTTAGATGTGGAGGTAGTGACTCCATGGCCTCCAACACTGTAGTTTGAAGAAGTCCTTTAGATGTGGAGGTAGTGACTCCATGGCCTCCAACACTGTAGTTTAAAGAAGTCCTTTAGATGTGGAGGCAGTGACTCCATGGCCTCCAACACTGTAGTTTGAAGAAGTCCTTTAGATGTGGAGGTAATGACTCTATGGCCTCCAACACTGTAGTTTGAAGAATTCCTTTAGATGTGGAGGTAGTGACTCCATGGCCTCCAACACTGTAGTTTGAAGAAGTCCTTTAGATGTGGAGGTAATGACTCTATGGCCTCCAACACTGTAGTTTGAAGAAATCCTTTAGATGTGGAGGTAGTGACTCCATGGCCTCCAACACTGTAGTTTGAAGAAGTCCTTTAGACGTGGAGGTAGTGACTCCATGGCCTCCAACACTGTAGTTTAAAGAAGTCCTTTAGATGTGGAGGTAGTGACTCCATGGCCTCCAACACTGTAGTTTAAAGAAGTCCTTTAGATGTGGAGGTAGTGACTCCATGGCCTCCAACACTGTAGTTTGAAGAAGTCCTTTACATGTGGAGGTAGTGACTCCATGGCCTCCAACACTGTAGTTTGAAGAAGTCCTTTAGATGTGGAGGTAGTGACTCCATGACCTCCAACACTGTAGTTTGAAGAAGTCATTTAGATGTGGAGGTAGTGACTCTATGGCCTCCAACACTGTAGTTTGAAGAAGTCCTTTAGATGTGGAGGTAGTGACTCCATGACCTCCAACACTGTAGTTTGAAGAAGTCCTTTAGATGTGGAGGTAGTGACTCCATGGCCTCCAACACTGTAGTTTGAAGAAGTCCTTTAGATGTGGAGGTAGTGACTCCATGGCCTCCAACACTGTAGTTTAAAGAAGTCCTTTAGATGTGGAGGTAGTGACTCCATGGCCTCCAACACTGAAGTTGGAAGAAGACCTTTAGACGTGGAGGTAGTGACTCCATGGCCTCCAACACTGTAGTTTGAAGAAGTCATTTAGATGTGGAGGTAGTGACTCCATGGCCTCCAACACTGTAGTTTAAAGAAGTCCTTTAGATGTGGAGGTAGTGACTCCATGGCCTCCAACACTGTAGTTTGAAGAAGTCCTTTAGATGTGGAGGTAGTGACTCCATGGCCTCCAACACTGTAGTTTAAAGAAGTCCTTTAGATGTGGAGGTAGTGACTCCATGGCCTCCAACACTGTAGTTTGAAGAAGTCCTTTAGATGTGGAGGTAGTGACTCCATGGCCTCCAACACTGTAGTTTGAAGAAGTCCTTTAGATGTGGAGGTAGTGACTCCATGGCCTCCAACATTGGATCTTGTTGTGTTCTACACATTATAAAGAGGATAGATGCATGATCAAATCACCATATCATTGTATAATCAATCCTAATGTTGTCTATCAGAAGTCAACATATGTGTTATTCCAATCTCTAAGATGACGACGTACTTGGTTTTGATGGCTTTTAGTCTTGGCATGTCTGCTTTGCATCTGCCTGTTGTTGTTTTGTGATTTTGACAGCTTCTTTTCCAGGAGCTGTATATTCTTAAAAAACCAAACATCTGTATGAGATTAACTTTGTGATATTTTTGTTTCAGTGTGTTTGCAATTCATCACTGTGGGTGTATTATTATTACACTATTGACCTCCTTCAATTGGATGATGGCCTCCTCCTGCATGACACCTGTGCTAGATGCTGCTTCCTTTGACACCTGAGCTTCCTGTAAGTTCGTGAGGACGCCTCCTTCTGTCACCTGAGCCTCCTCCTGTATGCTTGTGAGGACGCCTCCTTCTGTCATCTGAGCCTCCTCCTGTATGCTTGTGAGGACGCCTCCTTCTGCCATCTGAGCCTCCTCCTGTATGCTTGTGAGGACGCCTCCTTCTGTCATCTGAGCCTCCTCCTGTATGCTTGTGAGGATGCCTCCTGCCACCTCTGTCACCTGACAGACCCCCTTCCTGCAGACCGTTGAACTAAATTCAGCATCTGCTGCTTCCTCTGCTGGAACTGGGTCTCTGCTGGAGCTGGGTCTCTGCTGGAGCTGGGTCTCTGCTGGAGCTTGGTCTCTGCTGGAGCTGGGTCTCTGCTGGAGCTGGGTCTCTGCTGGAGATGGGTCTCTGCTGGAGCTGGGTCTCTGCTGGAGCTGGGTCTCTGCTGGAGCTGGGTCTCTGCTGGAGCTGGGTCTACGCTCTCCTTCACTCTCTTGTTCTCTCTGTCTTTCTCACCTAAAACTCCTCCATCTGCTTCCCTGTCCTCTCCTTCAATAGACAATTCAAGACTTTAAACCTGTTGTGTTGATATAAAACAATAACGATGCATCTTTAATTGCTACAAACTTTGTAGTTGGCTTACTGCTTTTTCCACAACGCCGTGCATCTGTTGCAGATTGAGGGGGTGGATTCATGCTATTTATTCTGGTAGGTGCTGCCTCGGAGGACAGGGTCTTCTGTGAACACTGTTGAAAGAGACATTCTTACCAGAAAAGTATCATGTGACTTACATGTATTTTTATTGCCAAAGATAGTAGCTGGACCTTAATCAGAATAAAACACTCTTCCAAGTGATCCTCGCACACAGCATAACCCACTTTCTCAAGGTCCTCGAAGGACTTCTGCAGACTGATGTCCCTACGCCTGATGTTTCTCAGCTATATCTTCCTCCTGAGTAATTGCAAAAGTGTGTATGGTTTAATCTCACATTTTATTGAATTCACTTGTTTTATTTTTTTATTACAGGCTTGGTTTTCCTTTTTATGGAAATATGACTGACTCTTCTCTCGAGGCCTGCAAGAGCAGATTCTACCCTTTCCAAGATCAGAAGAGGCCTCAGCAATTTCTGAGAATCTACAACATCAGTTGTTTTCTAACCTCTTCTCTGGGACTATCCAGCCATTGTGTGTGTGTATATAGGCCAGTGTTTAGTTTAAAGTTTATGGTTGTGTTCTCAATCGTTGTTCTCTTTTACCTCTACACGCTACACTGAAGTGTTAAATCATCCTTTAGATGCTTGTGAGTCTGAGGACACCTCCTGTCACCTGAACCTCCTGCAGACCACCTGAACTACATTTGGCATCATCTGCTGGAGTTGGGTCTATGCTCACGGTCTCCTGTTTTATACTTCATTTAGTGGTGTACTGGTTGTTATAACATCAGTGGTAGTATATTGTAGTTTGTAGATAATAGTTTCTGGTTATGTCCTCTATCCTTGGTATTCACCCTGATTGTTTTTAATAGTACTCTACAGTTCATTTAAACAGCAGCCATGTTATTTTTTTCTCTCTGTATGTGTAAGAGGAGTGGGACTCCAGAAGTCATTAGAAAGGCAGCCTTTCTTGTTCCTCCTGTGACCAGTACCCAAAGGAGGACCTTCCATTCTTACTGATGGTGTCCTGCTATAGTTAGTAGTGTAGATGGACTCCATCCCTTCCATTCTTACTGATGGTGTCCTGCTATAGTTAGTACTGTATCCTGTCCTATGAAACATTAGGATAAAGACCTACACTGTATCCTGTCCTATGAAACATTAGGATAAAGACCCACACTGTATCCTGTCCTATGAAACATTAGGATAAAGACCCACACTGTATCCTGTCCTATGAAACATTAGGATAAAGACCCACACTGTATCCTGTCCTATGAAACATTAGGATAAAGACCCACACTGTATCCTGTCCTATGAAACATTAAGATAAAGACCCACACAGTATCCTGTCCTATGAAACATTAGGATAAAGACCCACACTGTATCCTGTCCTATGAAACATTAGGATAAAGACCCACACTGTATCCTGTCCTATGAAACATTAGGATAAAGACCCACACTGTATCCTGTCCTATGAAACATTAGGATAAAGACCCACACTGTATCCTGTCCTATGAAACAGTAGAATAAAGACCCACACTGTATCCTGTCCTGTGAAACAGTAGAATAAAGACCCACACTGTATCCTGTCCTATGAAACATTAAAATAAAGACCCACACTTTATCCTGTCCTATGAAACATTAGGATAAAGACCCACACTTTATCCTGTTGTTAGGCCTACTGCTGCTAGGTAGCTCTCTCTCTGCTCTCCCCCTCCCCTCTGTCTGTCCTTGATTGCAGGAGTGAAGTGCAAACGTTTTCTGCAAACACAGAGCTACTTCTCTTCCTCCTCACCGGCCTTACGACTGCGCCATTGACCTCCAGCAAGGAGCCCCTCTCCCCAGCAGTCGCCTGTACAATCTCTCCCGCCCGGAGACGGAGGCTATGGAGAACTACATTCGGGACTCCTTGGCGGCAGGTATTATTCGTCCTTCCTCGTCACCTGTAGGAGTGGGATTATTTTTTGTTGGAAAGAAGGATAAGACCCTCAGACCCTGTATTGATTTCCGTGGACTTAACAACATCACCATTAAGAACAAATATTCTCTGCCTTTAATTAATTCTGCTTTTCCCCTCCTTCATTATGGTGCAACCATCTTTACCAAACTGGATCTACGAAATGCGTATCACCTGGTGCGCATTCGTAAAGGTGATGAATGGAAGACTGCCTTCAACACACCCTTGGGACATTTTGAGTACCTAGTTATGCCTTTTGGGTTGTCCAATGCCCCTGCTGTTTTTCAGGCACTAGTCAATGATGTCCTTCGGGACATGTTGAATCGGTTTGTTTTTGTCTATCTGGATGATATCCTGATTTTCTCAGAGTCCTCCCAGGAACATGAACTGCATGTGCGCCAGGTGTTGCAAAGGTTGTTGGAGAACAAACTGTTTGTGAAGATGGAGAAATGTGAATTTCATGTGTCTGAGACCTCTTTTTTGGGTTACATAATAGCTCAGGGGGAGTTGCGGATGGACCCAGCTAAGATCTCTGCTGTCACGGACTGGCCAGCCCCCTCCACCCGCAAACAACTTCAACGATTCCTGGGGTTTGCGAACTTCTACAGGAGGTTCATCAAGGACTACAGCCGCATTGCGGCGCCACTCACCGCTCTCACCTCCATCTCACTACCGTTCGCTTTGAATGAAGGGGCCGAATCAGCGTTCGAAGAACTGAAACATCGCTTCGCCTCGGCTCCCATTCTGATGCAGCCGGACCCCGACCGCCAGTTTGTCATGGAGGTGGATGCATCCGACACTGGGGTAGGTGCGGTGTTGTCACAACGTTCTCCTGAAGATAACAAACTGCATCCCTGTGCTTTTCTTTCACGGAAACTTTCTCAGGCAGAGAGGAATTATGATGTTGGCAATCGTGAACTGCTTGTCGTTAAACTGGCTCTCGAGGAGTGGCGGCATTGGTTGGAGGGGGCGGAACAACCCTTCATCGTTTGGACGGATCATAAAAATCTGGCATACATCCAGTCAGCGAAGCAGCTCAACCCCCGTCAAGCCAGGTGGGCACAATTTTTTGGGAGATTCAATTTTTCTCTGTCTTACCGTCCTTGGTCACGCAACGTCAAGCCTGACGCCCTGTCTCGTGTTCATTCGGCTGTTGATACTGGTAGTAACCCTGAACCCATCTTGCCTCCTACCTGCAGTATTGCGGCCATCACATGTGACATCGAAGGGATTGTTAGACAGGCTCAACATCATCAAGCTGACCCTGGGAGGGGTCCTCCTAACCGGTTGTTTGTCCCTGAGTCTGCTCGCTCCCAGGTACTTCAGTGGGCTCACTCGTCTCCCCTTACCTGTCACCCTGGAGTTACGCGGACCCTTGACTTTGTGCGACGGAAGTTCTGGTGGCCCAGGATGGAGGCGGACACTCGAGCCTTCATTGCTGCTTGTACGGTATGTGCACGAAGTAAGAACTCCACCCAGGCCAGCGCTGGTCATCTACGACAACTGCCAATACCCAGCCGGCCCTGGTCGCACATTGCCATGGATTTTGTCACTGGACTTCCCCCCTCGTCCGGAAAGACTGTCATTTTTACTGTGATTGATCGTTTTTCTAAGTTCGCTCATTTTTTGGCTCTACCTAAACTGCCCACGGCCAGAGAGACGGCTGATATTTTGGTTGAACATGTGTTCCGCTCTCATGGTTTACCCTCTGATATTGTCTCTGACAGGGGTCCCCAGTTTGTCTCCCAGGTATGGAAGGCGTTCTGTAAAGCTTTGGGCATCACATCCAGCCTGTCCTCGGGATATCATCCCCAGACCAACGGGCAAGCCGAGAGAGCGAACCAGGAGATGGAGACCGCTCTCCGCTGTGTCACAGGGTCTAACCCTGGGTCATGGAGCTCCATGCTCCCCTGGGTGGAATATGCTCATAACACCTTGACTAACGCTTCCTCTGGTTTGTCTCCCTTTCTGTGTGCTCTGGGTTATCAACCTCCCCTGTTCCCTTCTCAAGAGAGGGAACTGGCGGTACCCTCGGTGCAGTCCCACATGCGCCGCTGCTTCAAGGTCTGGAGGAAGGCCAGGGTAGCTCTGTCCCGAGCTTCGTCATACATGCAGAGGCAAGCCAACCGTCACCGGTCCCAGGCTCCCGGTTACTCTCCTGGTCAAGAGGTATGGCTTAAGTCACGTGATCTTCCATTGAAAGTGGAGTCTAAGAAGATGGCGCCGCGTTTTATAGGACCGTTCAAGATACTGTCTATTGTTAACCCCTGCGCAGTTAAGCTACAGCTTCCTGCCTCCCTACGGGTTCATTCCACTTTTCATGTTTCACAGATTAAGCCTGTGTCTGTTAGCCCTCTGTACCCGCCCTCTCATCCCCCTCCTCCGCCCAGGATCGTGGGTGGGGGTCCTGTCTACACTGTCCGGCGACTTCTGGATGTTCGCCGCCGGGGTCGTGGTTTCCAGTACCTGGTGGATTGGGAGGGTTATGGTCCTGAGGAACGTTCCTGGGTGCTCAGGAGCTTCATTGTGGATCCTGCTCTGGTCCATGAATTTCATAGGGTTTATCGGGATGTAACCTGTCGGCCGCCAGGTGGCGTCCGTAGAGGGGGGGTACTGTTAGGCCTACTGCTGCTAGGTAGCTCTCTCTCTGCTCTCTCCCTCCCCTCTGTCTGTCCTTGATTGCAGGAGTGAAGTCTGGTGTGCGGGAGTCAGGGTTCCAGCTGCAGCTCATTCACCATAATCACCTCAGCCTTTAAGACCCGGTCAAACTTGCCACTCATCGTCAGATCATAGTCAAGACTACCATGTTAGTTTCGCTGTTGACTCAACCTGCTTGTTTTCGCCCTTTGTGTTTTTGGCCTGTTCTAGTTACTTTTCTCCTGTGCCACAGATTATTGGAACCTGACTCCTGCCTCCGCTTCACTCCTGCCACCACCATCCTGCTTACCACTACCGGACCTTCCTTTTGGACTCACCACGGACACTAGGACGTTACGGTACCACTCCTGCTCTGAACCTGGATCTGTTACCCTCCCTGTTAACCTGGACTTGCTGTCACGGTTTCGGCCGAGGCGGCCCCTCCTCCTTGTTCGGGCAGGCTTCGTCGGTCGTCGTCTCCGGAATACTAGCTGCCACCGTTCGATGTTTCATGTTTGATTGGTTTTGTCTGTTTGTCACACCTGTTTAGTGTTTAGTCTCATTAGGCACCCTATTTAGTTCCTTGTGTTAGGTCAGGTGTTGCGTGTAATTGTTCTACTGTCGTGTGGTTGTTTGGTCCTCTGGATTTTTGTTCTCTCTTATTTCGTGTTGTAATAGAGAGTCCTGCACGTTGTGCACACTTACTTTGTTCAGTTTAGTGTGCGTTTGATTTTGCCTGTGGCCTGTTGCCGTGTTTGGCGTGTACTACGGACTTCACTAAAAGACCTTTGGATTTATATCTCTGTGTCCTGCGTGTGATTCCACATCCCACTACACTCCACTCCTGACAGAATTACACACCATCTCATGGAATCAGCAGGAGCACCCGCACCCACCGAGATCATGGAGGAGCGCCTTCGTGGTCAAGAAGATCGGATCAACCAAATCGGGCACGCCCTGGACCGGGTGATGAACACCCTCCATCGATGGGAGACCAGCGGGGTACCCACACCCCCACCTACCGCACCATCACCATCGGTCAGCCCGCCCGTCCAACTACCGGAACCCAGTGGGATTCGGCTCTCGCTCCCGAGGGCGTACGACGGCACCGCTGCCGGGTGTCAGGGGTTCCTGTTACAAGTGGAACTCTACCTTGCCACCGTACACCCGGCGCCCTCGGGACACGAGAGCGTTTCCGCCCTCATCTCCTGTCTCACCGGCAAGGCGTTGGAGTCGGCCAACGCCTAATGGAGGAGAATAGACGCCGCCACTATCACCTATGCGGAGTTCTCCCGCCGCTTCCGTGTGGTCTTCGACCATCCACCAGAGGGGAAGGCGGCGGGGGAGGGTCTATTCTACCTCCGGCAGGGGATGAGGAGCGCTCAAGAGTTTGCGCTGGAGTTCCGGACTCTAGCGGCAGATGCAGGGTGGAATGAGCGGGCCCTCATAGACCACTTTCGTTGCAGCCTCCGGGAGGACGTCCGCAGAGAGTTGGCGTGCAGGGATACTACACTCTCATTTGACCAGTTGGTGGACATGGCCATTCGGCTGGACACCCTGCTTGCTACCCGCGGACGTCCCAGGTGGGGGTCGCCCATTCCACCCTCCAGCGCCTCCGAGCCGAGCCCGATGGAGCTCGGAGGTGCTGGCGCTAGAGGAAGGAGAAGAAGGAGCCCGAGGGGGGCCGTCCCCTGCACCAACTGTGGCCGTGGAGGGCACACCGCTAGGTGCTGGGGAGGGTCCCCTGGTGGAGGAGACGGCAGGCCACACATTGGGGAGTCCTCCCAGGTGAGTAGGCGCCCCACTTACCCAGAGCTTTCTGTCGTACACATAACTATACCTGTTTGTTTTCCACAGGTTGCACCTCGTTCCCAGCATAAGGCGCTAGTAGATTCAGGCGCAGCTGGGAATTTTGTAGATCGTAAATTCTGTGTTGAGTTAGGGATTCCCCTCCTTCCGGTTGATAATCCTTTCCCTGTACATGCCCTAGATAGTCGTCCGTTAGGATCTGGGTTGATTAGGGAGGTCACAGCGCCACTTAGGATGAAGACGCAGGGGGGTCATGAGGAGACGATTCAACTCTATCTGATCGACTCTCCTGCGTATCCGGTGGTACTGGGGCTTCCCTGGTTGATTACCCATGATCCTACGATTTCGTGGCGAGAGAAGGCTCTTAAAGGGTGGTCTGCTCAGTGTGAGGGGCTATGTCTGGGTGTTTCCGTAGGGGCGACCTCGGTGGAGAGTCCGAACCAGATGCCAGCACTGCACATTCCACCTGAGTATGAGGATTTGGCACTCGTGTTTAGCAAGACAAGAGCGGCACGGTTGCCGCCTCATAGACAGGGGGATTGTGCGATAGACCTCCAGGCAGGAGCTGCGCTCCCGCGGAGCCATGTGTATCCTTTGTCACAGGAGGAGAAGAGGGCAATGGAGACATACATTGCCGAGTCTCTGAGACAGGGATACATACGGCCCTCCACTTCTCCCGCGTCCTCGAGCTTCTTTTTTGTGAAGAAAAAGGATGGAGGTTTGCATCCGTGTATTGATTACCGCGGTCTCAATCAGGTGACTGTGAAATATAGTTATCCACTCCCGCTGATTGCGACCATGACGGAGTCCTTACACGGGGCACGGTTCTTCACAAAATTGGACCTCAGGAGCGCATATAACTTGGTGCGCATTAGAGAGGGCGATGAGTGGAAGACAGCATTTAGTACTACCTCCGGTCATTACGAGTATCTCGTCATGCCATACGGGTTAATGAATGCTCCATCAGTCTTCCAATCTTTTGTAGATGAGATTTTCCGGGACATGCAGGCGCAGGGAGTAGTGGTGTACATAGACGATATTCTGGTGTACAGTTCTACTCGGGCCGAGCATGTAGCCCTGGTGCGCAGGGTATTGAGGAGATTGTTGGAGCATGACCTGTATGTCAAAGCCGAGAAATGTCTGTTCTTTCAGGAGTCGGTCTCCTTTTTGGGTTATCAGTTGTCTGCGTCAGGGGTGAGGATGGAGGTTGACCGTGTGTCTGCCATGCGTAATTGGCAAACCCCTACTACGGTTAAAGAGGTGCAGCAGTTCTTGGGGTTTGCGAATTACTACCGGAGGTTTATCCCGGGTTTTGGACAGGTGGCAGCTCCCATAACGTCCCTTCTGAAGGGGGGTCCTGTGCGCTTGCGGTGGTCAGCTGAGGCGGACAGGGCTTTTGGGAGACTGAAGGACCTGTTTACCTCGGCTCCAGTGCTGGCGCACCCGGATCCCACCTTACCATTCCAAGTGGAGGTGGACGCGTCTGAAGCTGGTATCGGGGCTGTTCTTTCACAACGGTCCGGCACACCACCTAAACTCCGCCCCTGTGCCTTTTATTCTAAGAAGCTCAGTCCGGCGGAGCGGAATTATGACGTAGGGGACAGGGAGCTGTTAGCCGTAGTACAGGCCCTAAAGGTGTGGAGGCATTGGCTTGAGGGGGCTCAACACCCTTTTCTCATTCTGACTGACCACCGTAACCTGGAATACATTCGGGCAGCTAGGAGACTGAATCCTCGCCAGGCTCGATGGACTATGTTTCTCGCCCGGTTTGTGTTTAAGATCACTTACATCCCTGGGTCCCAGAACGGGAAGGCAGATGCCCTGTCTCGGCTGTATGACACAGAGGAGAGGTGCGTGGAGCCCACTCCCATACTACCTGAGTCTTGTCTGGTTGCACCGGTGGTATCGGAGGTCGATGCGGAGATCGAGCGGGCATTACGCACCGACCCTAGCCCTCCACAGTGTCCGGTGGGTCGGACGTACGTCCCGCTCGAGGTCCGGGATCGGCTTATTTATTGGGCTCACACGTCACCCTCCTCTGGACATCCAGGTATTGGCCGGACAGTGCACTGCCTTAGTACAAAGTACTGGTGGCCAACGTTAGCCAGGGATGTGAGGATTTATGTCTCCTCCTGCTCAGTGTGTGCCCAGTGTAAGGCGCCCAGACACTTGCCCAGGGGTAAATTACAACCCCTGCCCGTTCCACAACGACCCTGGTCTCACCTCTCGGTGGATTTTGTTACCGACCTTCCCTCCTCACAGGGGAATACCACCATCCTGGTCATTGTGGATCGGTTCTCGAAGGCCTGTCGTCTCCTTCCCATGCCGGGTCTTCCTACTGCCCTACAGACCACTGAGGCTCTATTTACTCACGTCTTCCGGCATTACGGGGTACCCGAGGATATAGTGTCTGATCGAGGCCCCCAGTTTACCTCCAGAGTCTGGAGAGCGTTTATGAAACGGTTGGGGGTTTCGGTGAGCCTTACCTCGGGTTACCACCCGGAGAGTAATGGGCAGGTCGAACGTGTCAACCAGGATGTGGGTAGGTTTCTGAGGTCATATTGTCAGGGCCGGCCGGAGGAGTGGGCGAGATATGTGCCCTGGGCCGAGATGGCACAGAACTCTCTCCGCCACTCCTCCACTAAACTAACCCCTTTCCAGTGTGTGTTAGGGTACCAGCCGGTTCTGGCACCTTGGCATGAGAGCCAGATCGAGGCCCCTGCTGTGGATGAGTGGGTGCGGCGCTCGGAGGAGACGTGGAACGCTGCACACGTCCATCTGCAGCGAGCCATCCGTCGACAGAAGACGAGCGCCGACCTCCACCGCAGTGAGGGGCCAGTGTACGCACCTGGAGATCGAGTCTGGCTCTCAACCAGAAACCTGCCCCTCCGCCTGCCCTGCCGGAAGCTGGGTCGGCGGTTTGTGGGGCCTTTTAAAGTCCAGAGGAGATTGAACGAGGTGTGTTACAGGTTACAACTGCCCATTGATTACAAAAATATTAACCCCTCGTTCCATGTGTCTCTCCTCAGGCCGGTGGTAGCTGGTCCACTCCAGGACTTTGAGATAGAAGAGACTCCTCCGCCCCCATTGGACATCGAGGGGGCTCCGGCGTACACTGTTCGGGCCATCCTAGATTCGAGACGCCGGATGGGGGGTCTCCAATATCTCGTGGAGTGGGAGGGGTACGGCCCGGAGGAGCGGTGCTGGGTGCCGAGGAGGGACATCCTGGACCCGTCCCTTCTGACCGAATTCCATCGTGGTCATCCTACGCGCCCTGCTCCGCGTCCTCCTGGTCGTCCCCGAGGCCGGGGGCGGCGCACGGCTGGAGCCGCGCGTCGGGGGGGGGGGTACTGTCACAGTTTCGGCCGAGGCGGCCCCTCCTCCTTGTTTGGGCAGGCTTCGGCGGTCATCGTCTCTGGAGTACTAGCTGCCACCGTTCGATGTTTCATGTTTGATTGGTTTTGTCTGTTTGTCACACCTGTTTAGTGTTTAGTCTCATTAGGCACCCTATTTAGTTCCTTGTGTTAGGTCAGGTGTTGTGTGTAATTGTTCTACTGTCGTGTGGTTGTTTGGTCCTCTGGATTTTTGTTCTCTCTTATTTCGTGTTGTAATAGAGAGTCCTGCACGTTGTGCACACTTACTTTGTTCAGTTTAGTGTGCGTTTGATTTCGCCTGTGGCCTGTTGCCGTGTTTGGCGTGTACTACGGACTTCACTAAAAGACCTTTGGATTTATATCTCTGTGTCCTGCGTGTGATTCCACATCCCACTACACTCCACTCCTGACACTTGCTCTTCCCCCTATTATTGGAAACCTGGACAAATTGAACTTTTGTAAATAAACCTGTTAAACCTTCTCTGGCTCGGTGTAGTTGTCTGCATTTGGGTTCATATCTAGTTAAATCGTGACACTTATCCATTCCACCAAGAGATCAGCAGGTGGTAATTGGTAGGTGTTGGGTTCAGCTTGCTACAGTATATACTTATATAGGGCAATGTGTGATCTGGGAGCGGCAGCACTTCCACTAGTGCTCCTGACACAGCCTAACACAATCTTTACCTTCTGAACCTTAAAAACGGACCTAAAGTCAGATACATTGAGGCAAACCACCATGTGAGCAGCAAGTGTAGGGTTAATGGAGTGAAGTGGGGGATGGGTAGGACCACCAGTATCAACTATATGTCTATGAATGCATTACTATTAATGCAGTACTAAAACGGATGGATGCTCTTCATCAACACATTACATTCCATGCAGTTTGGCTTCAGAGCGAAACACTCCACAGAAATGGCCAACTGCTTTTTTCTGGAAAATGTGAAGTCCAAGATGGACAAAGGGGGCGTTGTTGGGGCTGTGTTTCTGGACCTAAGGAAGGCTTTTGATACTGTTAACCATGAGATTCTCATCACAAAATTGTCCAAGTTCAACTTTTCCCCCGATGCCTTGAGATGGATGAAATCATACCTTGAAGGCAGAACTCAGTGTGTCAGAGTGAGCAATGAGCTGTCGCCCACTCTTAGCTATGATGTGGGTGTGCCCCAAGGGTCAATACTGGGGCCCCTCCTGTTCAGCCTGTACATTAATGATCTGCCTTCTGTCTGTACTGGGTCTGAAGTTCAAATGTATGCAGATGATACAGTGATATATGTGCATGCAAAGAGCAAACAACAAGCTGCACAAGAACTCACTACTGTAATGGTCCAGGTTACAAAGTGGCTCAGTGACTCGTGTTTGCATCTCAATATGAAAAAAACTGTTTGCATGTTCTTCACAAAGAGGGCAACAGATGCTACTGAGCCAGAAGTCTATGTGTCAGGGGAGAAGCTCCAGGGGGTATCTGATTTTAAGTACCTTGGCATCATACTTGATTCCAACCTCTCTTTTAAAAAGCATGTGAAAAAGGTAATTCAAATAACCAAATTCAACCTAGCTAATTTCCGATTTATACGAAATTGTTTGACTACAGAGGTAGCAAAACTGTACTTCAAATCTATGATACTCCCCCACTTAACATACTGCTTGACTAGTTGGGCCCAAGCTTGCTGTACAACAGTAAGACCTATTCAGTCTGTCTACAAACAGGCTCTCAAAGTGCTTGATAGGAAGCCCAATAGCCATCATCACTGTCACATCCTTAGAAAGCATGAGCTCCTGAGTTGGGAAAATCTTGTGCAATACACCGATGCATGTCTTGTATTCAAGATCCTAAATGGCTTGGCTCCCCCTCCACTCAGTATTTTTGTTAAACAGAAAACCCAAACATATGGCAGCAGATCCACAAGGTCTGCCATGAGAGGTGACTGTGTAGTTCCCCTAAGGAAAAGCACCTTTAGTAAATCTGCTTTTTCTGTGAGAGCTTCCCATGTCTGGAATACACTGCCATCAGACACACACAACTGCACCACATATCACACTTTCACAAAATGCTTGAAGACATGGCTAAAGGTCAATCAGATTTGTGAACATGGTCCCTAGCTGTGTGTTGCCGCTTTCCATGTCTGTTGTCTGTAACTTGTGAGGTGTGGAAACACTTTGTTGCTTTTATGAATTTTGTCTTGCTGCTTTTTGTTCTATGTTGCTCTGTCTGTATGCTACGTCTTGCTTGTCCTATGTTGCTATGTCTGTATGCTATGTCTTGTTCTATGTTGTTATTGTCTATATTGTAATTGTTTTTAATAACCTGCCCAGGGACTGCGGTTGAAAATTAGCCGGCTGGCTAAAACCGGCACTTTTACTGAAACGTTGATTAATGTGCACTGTCCCTGTAAAAATAAACTCAAACTCAAACTCAAACACCATCTCACCTGTGAAACTAGATGTCAGCAATCAATCAACAAGACTAATGAAATGGAGCAAATGAAGACATTAGAACTGCTAAAGGTCAGATATTATATTCGGACACCAATTTCCTACTGGTAGATGTTGTACATGATCTGTCAATCCTGAGAGCAACGCTCTCTCTCCTCCTCTTCCCCCATCTCTCTTTGCTGGGGTGAAGTTTCCCCTAGATACAGATCTAGGATCAGCTTCCCCTCCCACAAACCTAACAAGGATCATTAGTGGGAGGAATTTAAACCTGATCTAAAGCCAGTGTCTATTTGGGAAACTTGTCCCCTCCCCCACAACTCTACATGTGGATGCGGCTTCCTCCATCTCACCATGTTCACAAAGAAAACGGCAGTGTATTTCAGGTGTAAGTTTTTTGAAGTTACTAGCTATACTATTTGAATTGAATTGACCTAGCTTCATTATTATTCAACAATAACTGGGCCAATGTAGCCGTAGCAGCAGTGGTGGTTCTAGAACATTCCCAGTGGGAGGGGCCAGGCTGGGGCCAGTTGTACTGTTAGAGGGGCCAGTTACATCACACATTATTGTTGTCATGTCGTTTTCTTCACTGCATTGCAGACATTAATAGACAAATGACCATGTTTATAATCAACTATTTATTATTTGCATTTGCATTTACATTTTTACATTTGCATTACATATTCACTATCAGTTACATCAACTGTATTCTAGGGTTTTTGTGGTTTCTTGCAAAAAGATCCGCAAATTCATCTGGATTCAAGGCCTTTGCCCTCATTGACTCAATACTTAATACACCTAAATTGCCTAATCTCTCATCTGACATTGTGGACCTAAGATACATTTTCACCAGCTTTAGTGCAGAAAAACTCTGTTCACAAGAAGCGGTACTAACAGGGATTTAAACAGCTATTCTGCACAGTTTAAAGAGCTGAAAGAAAACGTCTTTATAAGGCTGAATGAATAATGCTATCTCTACTACACTGGAGGGTCTCTGCATGCCACTCTGAACTGATGTAGTTCATGCCCCAAGTCCTCAATATTTGATTCATACATTCTAGCAAATGGAAACAGGGACTTCTCTTTGAGAAATGCATCACTTTTGGGGTTTAGAGTTTGGACGCCATTCATTATGTCACAGTTTCTACTAGAGAATCGTCTGTTGAGCTCATTGAGCGTCTGATCTAAGACAGGGTAGAAAAAGGTTGTAGGACAACTGTCTTTAATCTATTTCTGAATCTGACCTCTGACCTACTGTACTGAGTACACAGTCTCCATTAAATTGAGAGCTTAGCTTTTTTGGTGGTTTTGCAGGGGGCTGTATTGCAGTATCACATTGCTCAGCTATGTCCAACACTTCATTCCATAGGTCATCAGAAAATGACTCATCCCTGTAGTCATTCAAAGTTTGAACTAAGGCTTCAACTAAATCAACAGCCTTTGACAGGTCAAGTGATGAAGACTGTAGCATCTCTGATAGAAATGTTGCTTCTCCAAAAACGTTATGCAGTGGAACATGGAACACAATGAATTGTAAATCTATCTGTGCAAGCAGACCTCGCGCCTCAACAGATCTGTCACCATTGTGTTCTTGGACTATGTCTTGCAGGACTCGCTTAGCGGCAGGCAACCTATCCATAATAGTATGTAGAGCCATATATCGACATGCCCAGCGAGTGTCACTTAGTCTCTGAAGCTCTCTAGGTGCACCTGGGTACATCTCTCTCTGTACGCTAAGCCATTTTGGATGCACATATGACCCAGATGTGAAGACATACAGTCTTTCTAGTAAGGAGAAGAACTGTCCTACCTCAGGGACAGCTTTGACTGTATCCACTAAAACTAAGTTTAGACAGTGTGCACTGCAGTGGAGGTAAAAGGCTTTGCTTGTTCTTTAATGCGTTGCCTGGACGCCTGAATGCTGCCGCTCATAACTGAAGCACCGTCATATGCTTGGCCTACCAGGTTGTTTTTATATTCAAGACCATGACTTTCTAATATGTGTATGATGTTGTCAGTAAGCCCTGCCGCATCTAGTGGATCAGCCGATTCAAAGTGGAGACAGCTCTCATGGACAGCTCCACTGAAATAGTACCTGAGTACTGGAGATATCTGATCCTTTTGTTTTAACATCTTTTGTTTTCCGTCTGCCATTATGCTGAAGACCTCACTGTCTTTCACTTCTTCTATCATCTCTGTTGGAACCATGTCTGCCAAAGAACTCAGAACCTCATTCTGAATCCCTTTGCTTGTGTATTTTGCATTATGAATGGAAGTCAACCTTTTTTCAACAGTTGTGTCATGCTTAGCTATTGTTTCTAGGATTGCCATGAAGTTCCCTTTATTATCAGACTCTGCAGACTCATCGTGTCCTCTTTGTGCAATGTTTTGTGTGGCTGTAAGTAGTAGTACTTCTCCTATTGTTTTAATATAGTCCCCATTTTCTTGAACCTGTTTGTTGTGTTCCTTGTTTAGGGCATTTACCAGTGTTGCATTACTTTTTACAGCTTTCTGATTGACTCTCCATGTAATCATTGCTTGTTTGTGCAGCTCAGCCCTTGCATGAATTGCAAATCCCCCGTCTTTGTAAGTTGCCTTCTTCCAGTTGCTAGATGTTCACTGTTCTGAGCAGGCTAGTCTTCTTTCCAATCAACTTGTCTGACAGGGAAATTGATGTGAAGAAGCTGTTTATGGTCCCATTTCTGCCTTTGCCCATGTAAGGCTCCACATGTCTCAAAACCACAGTCAAACAGTCACTCACCTGCTGGCCTGGTTTCATCTTTCCCTAGATATGGAAAGACATTGAGCAAGTTGGTTTCGGCATCCGCTGCTAACCAAAACTGAAGTCACATGCATCATTATCAGTTTCTATCTGGTTTCTATTGGCCATTCATCCATTGACGACAGAACAGCATATTTTAACTGGATGATGTTACTAGTTTCTGCTTAGTTGCCAGAGCAATGCTGCTGCTGGAGTGATCATGTGATAAATACATTGACAGCACAGATATTGTTGAGAAAAGTGATATTTGGAAATAGAGCTTCACCTCTTGAATTTGGGGAGTTATTTGATAAAGGTAAGTGTCATAGAAACTGCAGAATATGCTCTTTCAGATACAGCACTATATAGAAATCACAATGTTTTACCTGCATGTGACTCTGAAGGAGGATTTGGTAAAGAGATGCTCCTTTCCCTGCGTCTTTACGTTCAGCTCAGCAGTCTCCACACCCTGATAATAAAGTGTTTTATTAGTATCTTCCACTAGATGGCAGTAAACACCTGCTGTAACTAAACTTTACAACAGTATGTGTTCGGTTTCTTGGTCCTGGTGACTCCTGGGCCCTTATTCATAAAGGCAGTGTCTCAGAGGAGGAGTGCTGATCTAGGATCAGGTCCCCCCTGTCCATCTAATCTGTTTCATTATGATCTAAAAGGAAAAACTGATCCCAGATCAGTACTCCTACTCTTTATGAATACTGTCACAGGTGACTCCTCAAGATGAGGCTCATGATTTATAAGTTATATTCTTTAAGAATCAATTAATATCATTAATTGAACTGCTTTGCCATGAACATATCTGTGATGTCTTAACTTAAAGGTACTATATAGACCTTATGGTTATTTTAATGGGGTTGAACATTCATCCCATCAGATTGTGTAAAGGATTTTAGGAGTTCAGAAAAATGCTGACTTGGAAGCATCTCTCTGACCTCACCCTGCTGAAACACACTCAAGTAAAGACCACATAGCTACAGTTGTATGCTTTTCTTTTTTTACCCACTTTTACAGTCAATGTATGGACTGGCATCCATATGACTCAGTAGAATATACAGACTAGTTAGCCAATAAGGGTTCAGCAACATCAAGCAAGCAGCACTAAACAAACAGGCGTCTCAGGCAACACAATCTCACACTCAATACGTGCAAATATATGCTAAAAGAATTGCAGCAGATTTCGTGCGAATGTGCACGTTTTTGTGCTACTTAATTCGTAAGAAAAGACTAAACTAATTGTGTGACTTCCTTTGTGAGAAAATACACAAATTTAACGAGTACACGCAAGCCTTTGCAACAACCATATAAACGCGATATTATAAATATACAGAAATATTGTCTTAATTTAATCCCTTTTAAAAACTTGTAGTTGTTTATAAACTGTTTTAGATTTTTCTGAACACACTTTTCAGAATACAATGAATATAAGCAAAGCATGATGGATAACTGTGTTTTACTTGATTGCAGTTCAATGTATTTCTTACAAAAAACAAAGGTGTAAACCGTTGAAAATACATTTGATTTATACATTTGATTTTATTGACCAGAATGTAACCGAAAATACAATACAATAGCCTTGCCATTGTTAATCAATACCAATTTCAGCATCAAATTTGGGGAAATTGATTCAGTCATTGTAGTCTTAAAATATTGTTGGCCAACCAAAACGTTAACCCGTAAGCGGATAGGGTGGAATTGTACTGTGAGCTGGCTCAGTCTAAACACATGGCTCTGGGTGGAACCACCTTTTGGCTTTCCACTGAAAAGGTGGTAGCTGCATCCAAATATGGCCAACGGAGTATGGCCGAGTGGGTGTGTCGAAAGGAAAGTAGTGGACGTGTGGAAAAGGAGTGGGTGTGTCGAAAGGAAAGTAGTGGGCGTGTGGAAAAGGAGTGGGTGTGACGAAAGGAAAGTAGTGGGCGTGTGGAAAGGGAGTGGGTGTGTCGAAAGGAAAGTAGTGGGCGTGTGGAAAGGAGTGGGTGTGTCGAAAGGAAAGTAGTGGGCGTGTGGAAAGGAGTGGGTGTGTCGAAAGGAAAGTAGTGGGCGTGTGGAAAGGAGTGGGTGTGTCGAAAGGAAAGTAGTGGGCGTGTGGAAAAGGAGTGGGTATGTCGAAAGGAAAGTAGTGGGCGTGTGGAAAAGGAGTGGGTGTGACGAAAGGAAAGTAGTGGGCGTGTGGAAAGGGAGTGGGTGTGTCGAAAGGAAAGTAGTGGGCGTGTGGAAAGGAGTGGGTGTGTCAAAAGGAAAGTAGTGGGCGTGTGGAAAGGAGTGGGTGTGTCGAAAGGAAAGTAGTGGGCGTGTGGAAAGGATTGGGTGTGTCGAAAGGAAAGTAGTGGGCGTGTGGAAAGGAAAGTAGTGGGCGTGTGGAAAGGAGTGGGTGTGTCGAAAGGAAAGTAGTGGGCGTGTGGAAAAGGAGTGGGTGTGTCGAAAGGAAAGTAGTGGGCGTGTGGAAAGGAGTGGGTGTGTCAAAGCGCTCTGCTACAGGTTAGACGGTTTTGATTGAGAAGTGTTGTTTTTCTTCTGTGTCTTCCCAGGAAACTACCGTACATTGAGCTACCGTACCACCAGAGTTTGGACTTCTGTTTTTAAGCCAGAGGATGAGCGTGAGTCGTATTTCACTGTTAGTTTTACACAAATAATGGTACATTTTCAGTTCCAAAACTGATGATTGTTTATTTGTGATGAAAAGTATTGATGATGGGTGTAGTTCATGCGTAGAATGCGTGTGCAGCTGTCACCCAGCTACTAGGTAGCTACTTCCCATTGAGTCTGATTTAGTTTTAGTAGCTACTTCCCATTGAGTCTGAGTTAGTTTTAGTAGCTACTTCCCATTGAGTCTGAGTTAGTTTTAGTAGCTACTTCCCATTGAGTCTGAGTTAGTTTTAGTAGCTACTTCCCATTGAGTCTGAGTTAGTTTTAGTAGCTACTTCCCATTGAGTCTGAGTTAGTTTTAGTAGCTACTTCCCATTGAGTCTGAGTTAGTTTTAGTAGCTACTTCCCATTGAGTCTGAGTTAGTTTTAGTAGCTACTTCCCATTGAGTCTGAGTTAGTTTTAGTAGCTACTTCCCATTGAGTCTGAGTTAGTTTTAGTAGCTAATTCCCATTGAGTCTGAGTTAGTTTTAGTAGCTACTTCCCATTGAGTCTGAGTTAGTTTTAGTAGCTACTTCCCATTGAGTCTTGAGTTAGTTTTAGTAGCTACTTCCCATTGAGTCTGAGTTAGTTTTAGTAGCTACTTCCCATTGAGTCTGAGTTAGTTTTAGTAGCTACTTCCCATTGAGTCTGAGTTAGTTTTAGTAGCTACTTCCCATTGAGTCTGAGTTAGTTTTAGCAGCTACTTCCCATTGAGTCTGAGTTAGTTTTAGTAGCTACTTCCCATTGAGTCTGAGTTTGTTTTAGTAGCTACTTCCCATTGAGTCTGAGTTAGTTTTAGCAGATACTTCCCATTAAGTCTGAGTTACTTTTAGCAGCTACTTCCCATTGAGTCTGAGTTAGTTTTAGTAGCTACTTCCCATTGAGTCTGAGTTAGTTTTAGTGGCTACTTCCCAGCCATTGCCAGACAGTAGTGCTTGTCAAGCAGGAGCGAAGGGCGCACAGGTTTGTGTCAAGAACTGCAACGCTGCTGGGTTTCACGCTCAACAATTTCCTGTGTGTATCAAGAGTGGTCCACCACCCAAAGGACATCCAGCCAACTTCACACAACTGTGGGAAGCATTGAAGTCAACTTGGGGGTGCAACTCAATATTAGGAATGTGTTCTTAATGTTTTGTCCACTCTGTGTATATTTCATATGTCATTTATATTTCATTTATCTTTTCAAGGGCTGATGACAAAGGATTTTTTTTGTATATATATATATATATTTTTTAGGGGGTTACTACATGATTCCATATGTGTTATTTCATAGTTTCGATTTCTTCACTATTATTCTACAATGTAAAAAATAGTCGAAATAAAGAAAAACCCTTGAATGAGTAGGTGTGTCCAAACCTTTGACTGGTAGTGTATATATTAAAATTTTATGAACACTTCCTAAGTCATTCCAAAACACTTTTATGACCCAACGAAAGAGCCTTCAGCTATGAGGTCCTATTTGATCTTTCCTAGCTCTGCCGTTGAGGCGCTGAAGCAATCACACCTGGAACACGGTCCTGCATCATCACCATTACGGCTGTTGTTTACACAATCCAAAAACAATCCATTGCAATTTTCAAACAGGAAAAGTGGGCATCATTTGAAAGCTTATTCTGTTGCCAACATGACTAACTAAGTTAAAATGGTTGGCATCAATGTTCCCTCGAATTTTGGGGAGCACAGAGCACATTTTAGGTCTTGTGAGCGGAAACTTGAAAGTTTTGAGAATTTTGTGCAACTTCCGGAACATGTTTACAGGCTGTACCCTGACAGTTGTAGACAGTAGCCAATAGGATGTACCCTGACAGTTGTAGACAGTAGCCAATAGGCTGTACCCTGACAGTTGTAGACAGTAGCCAATAGGCTGTACCCTGACAGTTGTAGACATTAGCCAATAGGCTGTACCCTGACAGTTGTAGACAGTAGCCAATAGGCTGTACCCTGACAGTTATAGACAGTAGCCAATAGGATGTACCCTGACAGTTGTAGACAGTAGCCAATAGGATGTACCCATACAGTTGTAGACAGTAGCCAATAGGCTGTACCCTGACAGTTATAGACAGTAGCCAATAGGATGTACCCATACAGTTGTAGACAGTAGCCAATAGGCTGTACCCTGACAGTTGTAGACAGTAGCCAATAGGCTGTACCCTGACAGTTGTAGACAGTAGCCAATAGGCTGTACCCATACAGTTGTAGACAGTAGCCAATAGGCTGTACCCTGACAGTTATAGACAGTAGCCAATAGGATGTACCCTGACAGTTTTAGACAGTAGCCAATAGGATGTACCCATACAGTTGTAGAGAGTTGCCAATAGGCTGTACCCTGACAGTTGTAGACAGTAGCCAATATGATGTACCCTGACAGTTGTAGACAGTAGCCAATAGGATGTACCCTGACAGTTGTAGACAGTAGCCAATAGACTGTACCCTGACAGTTATAGACAGTAGCCAATAGGCTGTACCCTTACAGTTGTAGACAGTAGCCAATAGGCTGTACCCTGACAGTTATAGACAGTAGCCAATAGGCTGTACCCTTACAGTTGTAGACAGTAGCCAACAGGCTGTACCCTGACAGTTGTAGACAGTAGCCAATAGGATGTACCCTTACAGTTGTAGACAGTAGCCAATAGGCTGTACCCTGACAGTTGTAGACAGTAGCCAATAGGCTGTACCCTTACAGTTGTAGACAGTAGCCAATAGGCTGTACCCTGACAGTTGTAGACAGTAGCCAATAGGCTGTACCCTGACAGTTTTAGACAGTAGCCAATAGGCTGTACCCTGACAGTTGTAGACAGTAGCCAATAGGATGTACCCTTACAGTTGTAGACAGTAGCCAATAGGCTGTACCCTGACAGTTTTAGACAGTAGCCAATAAGATGTACCCTGACAGTTGTAGACAGTAGCCAATAGGCTGTACCCTGACAGTTGTAGACAGTAGCCAATAGACTGTACCCTGACATTTATAGACAGTAGCCAATAGGATGTACCCTTACAGTTGTAGACAGTAGCCAATAGGCTGTACCCTGACAGTTTTAGACAGTAGCCAATAGGATGTACCCTGACAGTTGTAGACAGTAGCCAATAGGCTGTACCCTGACAGTTTTAGACAGTAGCCAATAGGATGTACCCTGACAGTTGTAGACAGTAGCCAATAGGCTGTACCCTGACAGTTGTAGACAGTAGCCAATAGGCTGTACCCTGACAGTTGTAGACAGTAGCCAATAGGATGTACCCTTACAGTTGTAGACAGTAGCCAATAGGCTGTACCCTGACAGTTGTAGACAGTAGCCAATAGGTTATTGTGTCTATCTGAGCATAATGTAGGTCTTCCAACAAAACCAATGGAGTAAATCCCAGAACATTTTCACATGGAAATAACTTTTTATTTCTATGATAGAGCCTACAGTAGCCTATATGTGGTGTTCAATGAAGGCCTACATTGAATGAGAATTTTAAAAACGTTTTTACATTATGAAGGGCTTGACATTAATAATTTCTTACATGGTCTGTAACTTCATGGGCCAAATAGCTGATTGTAAATTGCATTGTATTGTGTTGTATGATGCAAGAAACCACTTTGCAAAATACAATTAATTATTATTACCAGACAGAGAATTAGACAATGTCTCAACATACGACACTGCCCCTTTAATTAAGACGTAAGATTTTTCCCTGACTGGCTTTTCAAAGACAGCTTGAAATGTAGCCTAGACGTGTTGTGCTCTTGTAGGGAGCAGTAACTCCTCATTGCCGACCTGTACTTATCTATAATGGGGATAATAACTCGCTAGAAAAGAATGTCGACAAATGCGCTCCGATCTGAGCTGATCCCGCCAGTAGAATTCTACTCCGTTGCTCTCTGGCTCTGCCTACAACTAAATCACAGACTCAGTCTTGCAAAGTTATATTCGTTTTGTTTTGTTGCATTGAAAAAGGGCTGATATAATGTTGATTCGATCACAGAAAAGACGTTGATCTGTAATATAGTGCAAACGAATGGGGCGAACGCAGTGAAGTTCAATGTCTTGCGTCTCTGTGCAGCATGGCATTTCTTCTGTGCAGCAGTCGTGGAGGAAGTAGCTTTTGATTTCTATGATACAGGATACCCTACAGTAGCCGATATGTGTGTTGCAACATAATCTCACACTCAATTCGTGCAAATATGTACAAAAAGTATTTCAGCAGATTTTGTGTGTTTTTGTGAGTTTTTGTGTGTCTTAATTCATATGAAAATACCCACATTTTCGTGCGTCTTAATTCATATGAAAATACATTTTCTGGGGGGCAAACTTCAGAACAATCTTTTGAAAGTTATTAGAGCAATGCATGATGGGCAATGGTGTTCTACAATGACTTTTTTTGTGTCCCACATTTATTTATATATAAAAAACAAACATGTTAACAACACAAGGCATTTCTTATGCGCGGCAGTCCTGGAGGAAGTGCACAGCTTAGAGGGAACATTGGTTGGCATGCATATGCTCCATGAACGTTTCACCGGTAATTCATGAAGAATTTACCATATCATTCACGATTGACAGTGATAAATGTGAAGGGAGGGTGAGCAATACATTTGTGCGTAAAGTATAGATTAAACTGGAGAAACCCAGTCCTCGGCCTTGATCCAGTCATTGTCCCTTGTCTTGCCACTGTAAGACTAGCAAGAAAACATAAAAAGGAAGTACTGTTTTTAAGCAGAAATAGCAAATAAATCATTCAATATTTAATCGTGAGCAAGTTGTGGACCTATTCCTTACAAAGGGTTTTATGATTTTTGGTTGCACCTTGTCTCACGTCGGTCTGACACCTTCTTCTCCTCTCAAATACTGTATTTGTTTTAAACTACTGTGTCTTGCTAAAGTATTCAGACCCCTTGGATTTCTTCATATTTTATTGTGTTACAAAGTCGGATTAAAATGGATTTTAATTGTAATGTCAAAGTGGAAGATCTTTTTGTTTTAAAGAAATGAATACAAATTAGATATAGTCATTGCATAAGTATTCAGCCCTTTTGTTTAAGCTTAAATTAGTTCAGGAGTAAGATTTGACTTAACAAATCACATAATAAGTTACCTGGACTCACTCTGTGAAATAATAGGGGTTGACATGATTTCTGAATGAGTGACCCTTCCTCTGTCCCCCATACATATAGCATCTGGAAGGTCCCTCAGTCAAGTATTGAATTTCAAGCACAGATTAAACTACAAAGACCAGGGAGCTTTTTCGAAAGCCTCATTAAGAAGGGCAGTGATTGGTTGATGGGTAACGATAACAAATCAGACATCGAATATATCTTTAAGCATGGTCAAGTTAATAAATATGCTGTGGATGATGTATTAAACCACCCAGACACATCAAAGATACAGTCCTCCTTTTGAACTGAGCTGCAGGACAGGAATGAAACTGCTCAGGGATGTTACCATGAGGCCATTGGTGATTTTAAAACAGTTACAGAGTTCAATGGCTGTAATGGGAGAAAAATGAGGATGGATCAACAACATTTTAGTGACTCCACAATAATGACTTTGATGACAGATTGAACAGAAGGATAGAAATATACAGAATAGAAATACTCCAAAACATGCATCTGGTACAACAAGGAACTAAAGTAATAATGCCAGAAACACCCTGCAAAGGAATACACGTTTTGGCCTAAATGCAAAGCCTTATGTTTGGGGCAAATCCAACATAACACATTCCTGAGACACTGGGAGAGGAATACACCTTTCAGCAGGACAATAACCTACAACGCAAAGCCAAATCTAAACTGGAGTTGCTTACCAAGAAGACAGTGAATGTTCCTGAGTGGCCAAGTTAAAGTTTTGACTTAAATCTCATTGAAAATCCATGGTAAGACTTGAAACTGCTGTCATGATCCTCAACATCTTGACAGAGTTTGAAGAATTATGAAAATAATTGTGGGGAGGCTGAAAAAAATATTTAGCCCACGCTACAGACGGCTACATCAGTGTGTTAATAAAGGACTAGTAAAGGCTCAGTAAATACAGTCACAATCATTTCAATGTACTGCAGATGACTTACCTCCTTGGAAGTTCTATTGGCAATCATTTCAATGTACTGTAGATGACTTACCTCCTTGGAAGTTCTACTGGCAATCATTTCAATGTACTGCAGATGACTTACCTCCTTGGAAGTTCTATTGGTAATAATTTCTAGAATGGGGAAATTGTTTGCCCCCAGATGCACTGGAAACTCTGAAACAATAAATAAAGTATTTCAATCACGCCCATCTGAACATGAATCAAGTGCCAGTCATTAGCAGTATTAACTTTACATCTCCACCTAGCCTTAGACTATGCCAGCCTCCTGCTAAGTAGGGGATCATCAATCACAGACATTTTTGTGTTCATTGATTAAAAACATTAAAGTTATTGACATCAATAAGACTTATGAATAAACAAAGTATTCAGACCCCTTGACTTTTCCCACATTTTGTTACGTTACAGCCTTATTCTAAAATGGATTCAATTAATGTTTTTCCTCATCAATCTACACACAATACCCCGTAATGACAAAGTGAAAACAGGATTTTAGAAATGTTTTCAAATTTATTAAAATTTAAAAACAGAAATACCTTATTTACATACATATTCAGACCATTTGCCATGAGACTCAAAATTGAGCTCATGTGCATCCTGTTTCCATTGATCATCCTTGAGATGTTTCTACAACTTGATTAGAGTCCACCTGTGGTAAATTCAATTCATTGGACATGATTTGGAAAGGCATACAGCTGTCTATATAAGATCCCACAGTTGACAGTGCATGTCAGAGCAAAAACCAAGCCATGAGGTCGAAGGAATTGTCCGTAGAGCTCCAAGACAGGATTGTGTCGAAGTCACAGATCTGGGGAAGGGTACCAAAACATTTCTGCAGCATTGAAGGTCCCCCAAGAACACAGTGACCTTCATCATTCTTAAATGGAAGAAGTTTGGAACCAAGACTCTTCCTAGAGCTGTCCGCCCGGCCAAACTGAGCAATCGGGGGAGAAGGGCCTTGGTAAGGGAGGTGACGAGGAACCCAATGGTCACTCTGACAGAGCTCCAGAGTTCCTCTGTGGAGATGGGAGAACTTTCCAGAAGGACAACCATCTCTGCAGCACTCCACCAATCAGGCCTTTATGGTAGAGTGGCCAGACGGATGCCCCTCGTCAGTAAAAGGCACATGACAGCCCGCTTGGAGATTGTCAAAAGGCACCTAAAGGACTCTCAGACCATGAGAAACAAGATTCTATGGTCTGATGAAACCAAGCTTGAACTCTTTGGCCTGAATGCCAAAGCGTCAAGTCTGGAGGAAACCTGACACCATCCCTAAGGTGAAGCATGGTGGTGGCGGCATCATGCTGTGGGGATGGGAAAAAAGTCAGGATCAAGGGAAAGAAGAACGGAGCAAAGTAAAGAGATATCCGTGATGAAAACCTGCTCCTTAGCACTCAGGACCTCAGACTGGAGTGAAGGTTCGCCTTCCAACAGGACAACGACCCTAAGCACACTTCGGGACAAGTCTCTGAATGTCCTTGAGTGGCCCAGCCAGAGACCGGACTTGAACCCGATCGAATGAACCACATCTCTGGAGAGAGCTGAAAATAGCTGTGCAGCGACTCTCCCCATCCAACCTGACCGAGCCTGAGAGGATCTGCAGAGAAGAATGGGAGAAACTCCCCAAATACAGGTGTGCCAAGTTTGTAGCGTCATACCCTAGAAGACTTGAGGCTGTAATCACTGCCAAAGGTGCTTAGACAAAGTTATGAGTAAAGGGTCTGAATACTTATATTTCTGTTTTTATTTTTTATAAATGTGTTATGAGGGGTTCAACCTGGTTGATGATGGGGGTGTATCTGGTCTCCTGGGGAGTGGGTTATGAGGGGTTCAACCTGGTTGATGATGGGGGTGTATCTGGTCTCCTGGGGAGTGGGTTATGAGGGGTTCAACCTGGTTGATGATGGGGGTGTATCTGGTCTCCTGGGGAGTAGGTTATGAGGGGTTCAACCTGGTTGATGATGGTGGTGTATCTGGTCTCCTGGGGGTTGGGGGTTATCAGGGTTCAACCTGGTTGATGATGGTGGTGTATCTGGTCTCCTGGGGGTTGGGGGTTATCAGGGTTCAACCTGGTTGATGATGGGGGTGTATCTGGTCTCCTGGTCATCAGCAGCCTGGTGGTCCAAAATAGCAAAACTAGTGTTCTTTAACACCAATAAACCCACCTGTTAAAAAATTAATGTCAATCTAGGAAACCAGTTAACTAAAAGCAACTTTCTAAACAATGTTTTGGTTTGTTTCTAGCTTGTTAGCTGGCTAACTAACATTAAGTTAGCTGGCTAGCCAGTTCCAATAATGACCATATCATATAGCTGACAACGTCTTCCCTTTAACTAATTTATATTCCTTATTACAGGAAAATAAACTCACAACGAAATCATTATTTTACAAGTTAATGGCGAGCTAATTACAGAAAATAGCTTACGGTTGTGAGTGTGACGAAATAAAAGCAGGGCATTCTAGCAGAGGATTTTATAACTTGAACACTGTCTCGTTGGCCTAACATTATATCCTAATTTGACTTTGGTGCAGGTCATGTTGTTCTTCACATTACCGTCTCTGGTAAACACACACACTATATCAAACAAAATCTAAGTTTATGTGTCACATGAACAGGATGAATAAGGTGTAAACGGTACACTGAAATGGTTACTCGCATAGTGGAGTCTTTTGTTTTGACATGTAGCTAGCTAGCTAGCTAGCTAAACAATGAACCATAATCCCAAATCATAACGTTACTACCCTGCATGAATCTGCTGGTTGCCAACCAACCAGGTTTAATGTTAGCTAGCTAACATTAGGCTATAACTAGCAATGCAAATGGCTCTGATATACACATTTTATTACTAAACAAATCATACAAGCAACGTTAGCTAGCGAGCCAGAAAGCTAACGTTAGCTAGCTAACAGTACGCTTTAACTTGCAATGAAAACGACTTTCTGACAAAATTAGAAAAGTATAATATCTGAAAATGTAGCTAGCTAGAATCTCATACCCGTATACATAGATGAACGCTTCTCCTTCTCTGTCACGGATGCCATGGTTGTCCTTAGTTTGAAGATGTAATCCGGAGACAAGTGTTTTATACAACAGTGTGTTCTCTTTTCAACTCCCTCTGCATATTTGCAATCAAAAGCCAGAATGTTGTCCATCTCCTTAGCTATCATACTCTGCTTCCACAGAGCATTCCACTGATTTCAAAACTTGTTCCTCCAGAAAGTGGAGAGCAACATGTTGCAGTTCTACATTATATATATTTTTTAAAAGCCACGTTAGAAAGGATTACCTACACATACTGACCAGCTCATGTTATAGAGAGAGCCGTGGTACATGGCAGACCAATCCGAACTCATCTCTCGGCATGTCCAGCCCACCCATTATCTCAGCCAATCATGGCTAGTGGGAAGGTTCCTGTCTTTTTCCAAGGCTAAACCAACTAGGCTCGTAATTTAACAATTTCATTTGTATTTACAGATGGCATACTAGTTTGTTATTAAGGCACATGAAAGTTCATTTCTGCTCCAAAATGCATTTTGATAAAAAATATGTTTACATTCAAATGCCTCTCCTGTGAACTAGTGACGCGCGACATATGCCTAGTTTCCTGAAACTAGTCACATATTGCATAAGTGGAATAATTAGGTTTTTACAGTCTGACGGATGTGGTGGTTGAAGGATAAGAGTTTTAGGTAGACAGACACATATTTCTGTCCAAATACCTTTCACAATTGCCTCATACAACCTTTGGATCGCTGCCATTGACGTCTGATTCATCATCCCATTGTGAGGACAGAACAGTCGACGACTAAATATTATCCTTCTTCCTCTTGCTGAGGAGTAGCAGGGGGTACAATCCTATTTTGTGGAACCTATGTACCTGGAATCATTAATGACTAAATCAGTTCCAGAAACAACAAATATCAGTCAAATAATGACATTTAGATTTACCGTCTTAAATGAGACAATTAAAAATAAGTGCATAGGGCCTATAATTTCCCAACGCTAGAAATGCAGAAATATTTTTAGAGGAAAACGTAATAAAGTGGACCAGCTTGTTTGCTGCATCAACCAAGGTTCATATCTTCCTTCTTTCATTTTCTTATTTGCACATTCATCTGTTTCCTTCATTTCTTTGTCCTCTAACATGACCTTTAGCTGTACCACAGAACTAGCATTTCTTTGTCCTCTAACATTACCTTTAGCTGTACCACAGAACTAGCATTTCTTTGTCCTCTGACATTACCTTTAGCTGTACCACAGAACTAGCATTTCTTTGTCCTCTACCATTACCTTTAGCTGTACCACAGAACTAGCATTTCTTTGTCCTCTAACATTACCTTTAGCTGTACCACAGAACTAGCATTTCTTTGTCCTCTAACATTACCTTTAGCTGTACCACAGAACTAGCATTTCTTTGTCCTCTAACATTACCTTTAGCTGTACCACAGAACTAGCATTTCTTTGTCCTCTAACATTACCTTTAGCTGTACCACAGAACTAGCATTTCTTTGTCCTCTAACATTACCTTTAGCTGTACCACAGAACTAGCATTTCGTTGACACTACTCGTATTTAAGTTTTACAGCTAGGACAAAGCTTACAGGTGGAGCCAGGAGCCATTATTCATGAAAGGTGGATATCAGAAAGAATAGCCCTATACACACAGCCTTGACTGATGCAATGCACCAGCGACGTCCACTCTGGCATGTGGCTTGAATTGACAAGGAGAACTCAAGATTGTGAGATAAAAACAACACTAACAATAGTCATTAATAAAGAGAGTTTGGCCAACTAAAGAGCTGACCTTGAGCTCACATTCAACGGTCAAGCCCTGACCCTTCTCAAACCCGTCAAGGAAGTGCTGTGTGTGAAGGTGTTTGAAGGTGACATGGGTTTCAATGACTCAATCATTTGGGTCGGATCTGATAATGGACCTGGTGCTGAACCTAAGCCTGAGGCTAAGCCATTTCCCCTCATACCACACTGGAACATAACAATGTGTCCTACTAACTGTTGGCTGCTATTGTAGCCTAGATATGGGCTACCTGCCATAACCTCAGGTGCATAGTGGAATGAGCATCGCTAGTTGCCAGATGAAACAGTACCATAACCTCAGGTGCATAGTGGAATGAGCATCGCTAGTTGCCAGATGAAACAGTACCATAACCTCAGGTGCATAGTGGAATGAGCGTCGCTAGTTGCCAGAAGAAACAGTACCATAACCTCAGGTGCATAGTGGAATGAGCATCGCTAGTTGCCAGATGAAACAGTACCATAACCTCAGGTGCATAGTGGAATGAGCATCGCTAGTTGCCAGATGAAACAGTACCATAACCTCAGGTGCATAGTGGAATGAGCGTCGCTAGTTGCCAGATGAAACAGTACCATAACCTCAGGTGCATAGTGGAATGAGCATCGCTAGTTGCCAGATGAAACAGTACCATAACCCCAGGTGCATAGTGGAATGAGCGTTGCTAGTTACCAGATTAAACAGTACCATAACCTCAGGTGCATAGTGGAATGAGCGTCGCTAGTTGACAGATGAAACAGTACCATAACCTCAGGTGCATAGTGGAATGGGCGTCGCTAGTTGACAGATGAAACAGTACCATAACCTCAGGTGCATAGTGGAATGGCCATCGCTAGTTGCCAGATGAAACAGTACCCGGTCCAGTGGGATTTGGTAACTTTTTAAAAAATACAGTTTTTGGATAGTCTCCTTCAGTTGGTTTGTATTTTACAACCTGGTTTGGTTTGTCAGAACACAAGAAATGGGTAGAAAATGTGAATTAAACGAGAAAAAGTCAATTTCCTTATAAAGCAGCCAGAGGATGGATAAAGAGATCTTTATCAACAGGATGGATAGAAGATTGGGGAGGCTGGGTCTGGAGTTTGGAATTGGTAAACTCCGTGGACGCTGGCTTTTTGATAGATGTCGTCGCTTGAGGAGGCAAGAAAGAGATTTCTATTCGGAAAAGTCGAGTACTTTTACAAGAAATAGTTTCATTGGATTTGGGAGGAGGAATGGAGGGGAAAAGAGAGGAAGAACAGGATGAAGAGAGGGACGTTGAGTCAATCTGAATATGGAGGAAAATAAAAAAAGACAGATTGTGTCAAAGAAGAAGATGGTTGTCAAGTCCAAACAGAGTGAGCTGTATGCTAGACTGAGTTCTGGAGGGGAAATGGAAGTGAATGAGGGAAAGTTAAGTGAGGTGGAAGGTGTTGTGAAGAGCTTGGAGTCCGAGCCTTGCATCGATGGACCTGATAAAGAAGAATCTGGTCCAGTAGAAGTGACATTTTTGGAGAGAGTGGATCCTTTCTTTTTGGCTGATCCAGTTGTAGTTTCAGGGTAGGAAAGGAGTTGGGTGCAGTTGAATCAGTGAGGGAAACCCATAGTGGACTTGTGAGAGTTGCTTGTGTTTCTTCATCCCAGAGGGAGCGGGCACTCTGTGTCACGCAACCTGGGTTAAGATCCGTTTCTTGCTTTGCTCTTAGGAACAGGACACCATTGAAAGGAGTGATTTCTGGGGTAGTGTTAAGTGTGGAAGTGGAGCAATTGAAGTTGAAGATTCCTGGTGTTTGTATTGCCTGCCGTTTGGTGGGACGCAGACCCGGTGGTGAGCGTGGTGAAACAGAGGAGTCACTGTCAGTCCTTTTGAGTTTTTAGTCAGAGTCTCTACCCGACAAAGTCATGTTAGGATATATAAGTTATCCTGTTAGAGCTTTTGTGCCGAATTCACTGCCCTGTTTCAGGTGCAACGGTTATGGGCATGTCACAGCAGGGTGTAGGAGGGATATTCCAAGACGTGGGAAGTGTGCAGGAGGGCGTGGGACAGAGGATTGTGTAGTTTGGTGGATAAAGTTGTGTGTGTCAATCCAGTCTCTGCTGTAGCCGGCTGCAATCGGGAGACCAATGGGGCGGCGCACAATTGTCCCAGCGTCGTCCAGGGTAGGGGAGGGAATGGCCGGCAGGGAGGTAGCTCAGTTGGTAGAGCATGGCGTTTGCAACGCCAGGGTTGTGGGTTCGATTCCCACGGGGGGCCAGTATGAAAAAAATAATAAGAATAATGTATGCACTAACTGTAAGTCGCTCTGGATAAGAGCGTCTGCTAAATAATGTAAATGTAAATGTAAATTTTAGGGGTGCCCATGTTGCTGGGGATCGGAAGTGTCCGGTGAGAGAGAGGCAGGTTGAGGTGACCAGAGTCAGAGTAGTGCAGAAGGTGTCGTATGCTGAGGCAGTGAAGAGAGTAGAGGAGGATGGGTCAAGGGTCAAGGGTGAGGCATCCTGAGAGGATTCCTGTAAGGAGTAGATGGGTGATTTGAAGGAGTCAGGCGCAGGAGGGTAAATCACAGAATAACAGGATTTAATGCGTCAAAACAGTCCAGTGAGCAAAACAGGCACACTGGAACCAACAAGGCACACAGGGAAAATAACCCGGCGATACAAAAGGAGCTCCAACGAGCTTCACTATCCTCACAATAAACAATCACACACAAAGACAAGGGGGCAGAGGGAACACTTATACAGGTACTGATGAGGGGATATGAACCAGGTGTGTTTATTAAACAAGACAAAACCAATGGAATGATGAGATGAGGAGCGGCAGTGGCTAGAAGGCCGATGACGACGAACGCCGAAGCCTGCCCGAACAAGGAGAGGAGGCAGCTTCGGAGGGAGTCGTGACACAGAGGGATAGGCTGACGAGTGATATATGCTTCATTATAAACTGGGTGGATCGAGCCCTGAATGCTGATTGGCTGAAAGCTGTGGTATATCAGACAGTATACCACGCGTATGACAAAACCTTTTTTTTACTGCTCTAATTACATTGGTAACCAGTTTATAATAGCAATAAGGCACCTCTGGGGTTTGTGGTATATTGCCAATATCCGCGTTGTGTCGTGCGTAAGAACAGCCCTTAGCCGTGGTATATTGTCAATATACCACACCCCCTAGGGCCTTATTGCTTAAGTCAGTTTGTCTTCTTAGCGTTCAGAAGAGTTCCAGGGTGTGTTGAGTGGTGGTGCCCCGTCCTCCCAGGCCGTTGGCATGGTGCAGGAGCAGATGGGGTCAACGTAGTGGAATGGGGTCGTGGGCTTTAATGAGTTTAGGGTTAGTTGGAAGGGTGTTTATTGTTTACTGTTTTTATAGTAGGATTATTTTTGCATCATAAAGGATCATGGATATATACTATAGTCCAGTGGGGGGCGATAATGCAACATATTGGAAGCCAACCATCTGAGGCTAGTAGCATCTCTCTCCATTGAATACAGGCTGTTGATGTCATCAATCCTTATCGAATATGCAAACAACGATTACAATAATGAGATGTTTCAACCAATCCAAAGAAAGGATAGATGGGAGCTAGACGGCCCACAGTGCTGCTTTGACGACGCCCATTTTTAGGGCGGAGAGACCTGTATTTAGTCAGTATATCCATCATCCTTTATCAAGCATAGAAAACAGCATTGATTTTATTTTTAACATAAGGCTACTCTATTATAATTATTTCGATGACAAACTGGTTGATTAACAATATTGGGTTTACAGGTTAGTTTTTTAAAATATGTAAATGTGGGAAGTGCGAGGTGAGCTGTAGGAATGCTGACACCATTACCCCTCAAACATATGGAAAGAGTATCAATGGAAAATCATCAGGTACTTTCTAACTCCAGGCATAATGGGGAAGATGAGACCAGAAACAACCAGTGAATGCTGGAGAGAATGTGGGGAATTGGCCTCAAACTACCTACATATTGCTTGGTCTTGTCCTGCAATAATGACATTCTGGAATGTTTTGGACTTTGTAAACAATGTATTCAGATGTTCCCTGGAGTAATGCCTGAACGATTACAAAATGCCAACCTGTTGAATATCCTTGTCTGCAGCTAAGACGTAGTACAGAGCGTTGGTTAAATGGTGACATACCTACTATGGAAGAGTGGATTTGTAGAGTGAAATAAATGTATTTAATGGAAAAGATCACCCATAAAATAAAACTGCAGACAGATGTATATGAAATAAGATGGGAAACGCTCCTTGTAAATAATATTGTGAAGACATAAGACTCATTGGTCTCAAAGCAACCAAACATATGATACTTTGATATTACATTTTTTCCACATATTTTTAGTATTGTTTTAATTTTTAATTAATTTACTTTAGTTTCTTAATTCTATAGTTATCTTGTTTGTTGTATACTTGTTGGCATCTCAGATGACCAGCACCTTAATAATAATCACCATACTTACTTACACAAGCAGTAATTATACTAGTTGACTGCACATAGCACGGACACAGAAGGCTACTGACACACTCCGCAGTGGTCGGGAATGGGTATAGGGGCTGGACACACGTTGACCCACACCCTTCTGTTGTCCTGTATAATTACCACCAGTTAGCAAGTCGAAAATCTCAGAGTTTCCTAGTTCTGACCAGCAGGTGAACGTGGCATGACTCAAGGTACATAGGGAATGGGTATAGGGGCTGGACACACGTTGACCCACACCCTTCTGTTGTCCTGTATAACTACCACCAGTTAGCAAGTCCAAAATCTCAGAGTTTCCTAGTTCTGACCAGCAGGTGAACGTGGTCTTTCCCTTTTAAGGGTTATGGTTAGGGTAGGGGTTAAGGTTAGGGTAAGGGTTAAGGTTAGGGTTTAGGGCCGGGACGTCCCAAGGATCCCAGATAGCACTAACAGAGAGCCACCCCTTAAAGCATCAATCAGCAGCAGAAACAATAACAAAGTGGGAGCCCCGCCCCTAATTCAGTAAACAGCTGAGGGATGAGCCCCGCCCCTAATTCAGTAAACAGCTGAGGGATGAGCCCCGCCCCTAATTCAGTAAACAGCTGAGGGATGAGCCCCTCCCCTAATTCAGTAAACAGCTGAAGGATGAGCCCCTCCCCTAATTCAGTAAACAGCTGAGGGATGAGCCCCGCCCGTAATTCAGTAAACAGCTGAGGGATGAGCCCCTCCCCTAATTCAGTAAACAGCTGAGGGATGAGCCCCTCCCCTAATTCAGTAAACAGCTGAGGGATGAGCCCCTCCCCTAATTCAGTAAACAGCTGAGGGATGAGCCCCGCCCGTAATTCAGTAAACAGCTGAGGGATGAGCCCCGCCCGTAATTCAGTAAACAGCTGAGGGATGAGCCCCGCCCCTAATTCAGTAAACAGCTGAGGGATGAGCCCCGCCCCTAATTCAGTAAACAGCTGAGGGATGAGCCCCGCCCCTAATTTAGTAAACAGCTGAGGGATAAGCCCCGCCCCTAATTCAGTAAACAGCTGAGGGATGAGCCCCGCCCCTAATTCAGTAAACAGCTGAGGGATGAGCCCCGCCCCAAATTCAGTAAACAGCTGAGGGATGAGCCCCGCCCCTAATTTAGTAAACAGCTGAGGGATGAGCCCCGCCCCTAATTCAGTAAACAGCTGAGGGATGAGCCCCGCCCCTAATTCATTAAACAGCTGAGGGATGAGCCCCGCCCCTAATTCAGTAAACAGCTGAGGGATGAGCCCCGCCCCTAATTCAGTAAACAGCTGAGGGATGAGCCCCGCCCCTAATTCAGTAAACAGCTGAGGGATGAGCCACGCCCCTAATTCAGTAAACAGCTGAGGGATGAGCCCCGCCCCTAATTCAGTAAACAGCTGAGGGATGAGCCCCTCCCCTAATTCAGTAAACAGCTGAGGGATGAGCCCCGCCCCTAATTCAGTAAACAGCTGAGGGATGGGCCCCGCCCCTAATTCAGTAAACAGCTGAGGGATGAGCCCCGCCCCTAATTCAGTAAACAGCTGAGGGATGAGCCCCGCCCCTAATTCAGTAAACAGCTGAGGGATGAGCCCCGCCCCTAATTCAGTAAACAGCTGAGGGATGAGCCCCTCCCCTAATTCAGTAAACAGCTGAGGGATGAGCCCCGCCCCTAATTCAGTAAACAGCTGAGGGATGGGCCCCGTCCCTAATTCAGTAAACAGCTGAGGGATGAGCCCCGCCCCTAATTCAGTAAACAGCTGAGGGATGAGCCACGCCCCTAATTCAGTAAACAGCTGAGGGATGAGCCCCGCCCCTAATTCAGTAAACAGCTGAGGGATGAGCCCCACCCCTAATTCAGTAAACAGCTGAGGGATGAGCCCCGCCCCTAATTCAGTAAACAGCTGAGGGATGGGCCCCGGCCCTAATTCAGTAAACAGCTGAGGGATGAGCCCCGCCCCTAATTCAGTAAACAGCTGAGGGATGAGCCCCGCCCCTAATTCAGTAAACAGCTGAGGGATGGGGCTCTCTAATTCATAGACAGAGCTAAGGGATGCGAGGACTGACCATCCATTATATAAAAATGATAGTTTTAACCATGTTTTGAGGCTATATAGTGTTTGTTTACATGTTCTTTGTTTACAAACATTGGAGTAAAACAGGCTTATATTATGGCTTCTGATTGGGTACAACACTTCAACTAAGCTCATGATGCATTTATGAGTTACATTCTTCAAGAATCAATGGGGACACATCATTAATAGATGTAGCAACTGCTGATTGCCACTTAAAGTAGACCGGAACTGTGACAAATTGTTTCAATGGTAAACGGGCCTGAGTGCGACGTCTTCATTCATCCACCATCTTTGATTGTACACGCACTGTTAGGAAAGTTAACGGTTGCGTTCCCCTGCTCAGACGTTGCATGCATCGAGCAATGGTTCCGTGCCACGTCATGGACTTTGCAGTCAGGCACCAGATTTCTATAGCATATGATGTTGTAAGCTGATACGTACAACAGCTGTCCAGGAGTCAGCAACGTCTGAGCAGAGCAACTCACCCAACATGTTACTGATGTAAAACACCTGTCCAGGAGTTGGAAGATCTGGCAGGAGTCAGCAACGTCTGAGCAGAGGAACTCGCCCCAACCTGTTACTGATGTAAAACACCTGTCCAGGAGTTGGAAGATCTGGCAGGAGTCAGCAACGTCTGAGCAGAGCAACTCGCCCAACCTGTTACTGATGCTACGTTCATAACATGTAGGAAGCTCAGAGTTTCCCACTAATAACCAGTAGGAGGGGCGTTCCAGTGGATTGGTAGATGAGTTTCCCACTAATAACCAGTAGGAGGGGCGTTCCAGTGGATTGATAGATGAGTTTCCCACTAATAACCAGTAGGAGGGGCGTTCCAGTGGATTGGTAGATGGGTTTCCCACTAATAACCAGTAGGAGGGGCGTTCCAGTGGATTGATAGATGAGTCTCCCACTAATAACCAGTAGGAGGGGCGTTCCAGTGGATTGATAGATGAGTTTCCCACTAATAACCAGTAGGAGGGGTGTTCCAGTGGATTGATAGATGAGTTTCCCACTAATAACCAGTAGGAGGGGCGTTCCAGTGGATTGGTAGATGGGTTTCCCACTAATAACCAGTAGGAGGGGCGTTCCAGTGGATTGATAGATGAGTCTCCCACTAATAACCAGTAGGAGGGGCGTTCCAGTGGATTGGTAGATGAGTTTCCCACTAATAACCAGTAGGAGGGGCGTTCCAGTGGATTGATAGATGAGTCTCCCACTAATAACCAGTAGGAGGGGCGTCCCAGTGGATTGATAGATGAGTTTCCCACTAATAACCAGTAGGAGGGGCGTTCCAGTGGATTTTCTGTCTAACTTCCTTCATCTCAACTGACATGAGAGAACTGGACAGGTGAAAGCAATGTCCCGGTAGACAGCCACCATATTACTTTGACCTATCTTGTGTAAAAAATAAAACCCATTTCTACTTACTGAACACAACACTGTGTGTGTGTGTGTGTGTGTGTGTGTGTAAGTGTAAGGTAGGAAGCAGGTGCAGTTAGTGAGTTTAATGACATGGACCGACACAAAACAAGAGCAGCGTCTAACATAGAAACAAAACCAATACTGCCTGATGGGCGACAACAGAGTGCTGGATAAAGGGGAAGTCATCAGAGAGGAGATGTTGAGGAGCAGGTGTCAGTAATGAAGGTTGCCAGGTGTGTCTAATGTTGAGGAGCAGGTTAGAGTAATGAAGGTTGCCAGGTAGGTGTAATGTTGAGGAGCAGGTGTAATGTTTGAGGAGCAGGTGTGAGTAATGCAGGTTGCCAGGTAGGTGTAATGTTGAGGAGCAGGTGTAATGTTTGAGGATCAGGTGTGAGTAATGAAGGTTGCCAGGTGTGTGTAATGTTGAGGAGCAGGTGTGAGTAATGAAGGTTTCCAGATGTGTGTAATGTTGAGGAGCAGGTGTGAGTAATGAAGGTTGCCAGGTGTGTGTAATGTTGAGGCACAGGTGTGAGTAATGAAGGTTACCAGGTGTGTGTAATGTTGAGGAGCAGGTGTGAGTAATGAAGGTTGCCAGGTGTGCCTAATGTTGTGGAGCAGGTGTGAGTAATGAAGGTTGCCAGGTAGGTGTAATGTTGAGGAGCAGGTGTGAGTAATGAAGGTTGCCAGGTGTGTTTAATTTTGAGGAGTAGGTGTGAGTAATGAAGGTTGCCAGGTGGTTCTAATGTTGAGGAGCAGGTGTGAGTAATGAAGGTTGCCTGGTAGGTGTAATGTTGAGGAGCAGGTGTGAGTAATGAAGGTTGCCAGGTGTGTTTAATTTTGAGGAGCAGGTGTGAGTAATGAAGGTTGCCAGGTGGTTCTAATGTTGAGGAGCAGGTGTGAGTATTGAAGGTTGCCAGGTAGGTGTAATGTTGAGGAGCAGGTGTAATGTTTGAGGATCAGGTGTGAGTAATGAAGGTTGCCAGGTGTGTGTAATGTTGAGGAGCAGGTGTGAGTAATGAAGGTTGCCAGGTGGTTCTAATGTTGAGGAGCAGGTGTGAGTATTGAAGGTTGCCAGGTAGGTGTAATGTTGAGGAGCAGGTGTAATGTTTGAGGATCAGGTGTGAGTAATGAAGGTTTCCAGATGTGTGTAATGTTGAGGAGCAGGTGTGAGTAATGAAGGTTGCCAGGTGTGTGTAATGTTGAGGCACAGGTGTGAGTAATGAAGGTTACCAGGTGTGTGTAATGTTGAGGAGCAGGTGTGAGTAATGAAGGTTGCCAGGTGTGCCTAATGTTGTGGAGCAGGTGTGAGTAATGAAGGTTGCCAGGTAGGTGTAATGTTGAGGAGCAGGTGTGAGTAATGAAGGTTGCCAGGTGTGTTTAATTTTGAGGAGCAGGTGTGAGTAATGAAGGTTGCCAGGTGGTTCTAATGTTGAGGAGCAGGTGTGAGTATTGAAGGTTGCCAGGTGTGTGTAATGTTGAGGAGCAGGTGTGAGTAATGAAGGTTGCTCGGTGTGTCTAATGATGGGTTGCCAGGACTGGTGGTTAGTAGACTGGCGACGTCTAGCGCCAGAGAGTGGGAGAGGGAGTGACATTATATTAATGATTGACTCTAGTTGACAATGTCTGTCAACTTCAATGGTGTGTATTCATGAATATTTACAATCATATGTTTACACACTCGAGAGCTATTCAACATTGTTGCTCCAGTGTGTCTTACTGAACATGACCATGATTAGAGTGAAACATCATGTTATGTTTGACACAGAGACACTGAGGCGCCATGATACCAAAGATGAAACCCTGGATAGAGGGTCTCAGTGAATGTGGAGTGGAATGTGTTCAGGTGGGTCAGTGTGTCAGAGGAGACTCTGTAGAAGGACAGAGTGCCGGCTGGCCAGTCCAGATACACTCCTACTCTGTGGGGGCTGGAGGGGGGGACGTCTATGGTAGTGGACATATTATTATGCCTGGCATAGTAACTGTTCTCAGAGCAGAGCAGACTCCAGCACTTGTCATTGTATCCAAGCCAACAGTCATTAGCCCCTCCTCTCCTGCTGATTCCTTTATATGCCACTCCTATATCAACCCTGAACCCACTCCACTCTACCTCCCAGTAACAGCGCCCAGTCAGACCCTCTCTACACAGCACCTGTCCACAGTCCTCAAATCTCTCTGGGTGATCAGGATACAGATGCCATTTCTCTCCCCTATGTGTCACCTTTCTGTTCTCCTCAGACAGAGAGAGGCGTCTGTATAATGTGTTTGGGTCCAGTGTGAGATCACAGACATCTGATGGATGAAACCAGACACAATATTAGAAATCATCATCATTCACATTAGAATGTTAACTAACTTTTCACTAATTCATTTAATGTAGATGTTTCTAGGTATCAAAAGGAGAAGTTAAGGTAACTTGAGATTTGCTCATGATCATATGTTATACTGTATGGTAATATAAAACACACTTATTCCCATTAAATACACACACACACACATCCTGAACACACACACACACACACTGGACACACACCGGTATGCATGCATGATCACAAACACACATTTCTAAAGTAACACGAACACACCACACACACACACACACACACACACATTGTCAAAACAACTCTTTGTAAACTTTGGTGTCCCTGATTTGTGCTTCTGTAGAACTACAGCTGATATTTAATATGACCAAGTAAGTAATGATGGTGGTCTTTGACTTTGACTTCACTTGAATTAAGACTTATTCTTAGTCATATTCTTCACAGCAGTCAACACTCACATTTTCTAAGTCCAGGTTTCATTGTGTTCTCTCCACCATGTTCCACACTGTAGCGGTAAGCAGAAGAACAGACAGTCATTGAGGGATACACCTGAACTCACACACACACACACACACACACACACACACACACACACACACACACACACACACACACACACACACACACACACACACACACACACACACACACACACACACACACAGTCTTTATATAACTTAGTCCAAGTGGTGGTCAGAATGTTTGTCTTAACTAGCCTGATAACTCCAACATGTCTGATATGAACATTGACATAAACCCTCTACATACTTGAGTTTCTCCAGTTTACAGTGGGGATTCCCCAGTCCAGCAGAGAGCAGCTTCACTCCTGAATCCTTCAGGTCATTGTTACTCAGATCCAGCTCTCTCAGGTGTGAGGGGTTTGACTTCAGAGCTGAGACCAGAGAAGCACAGCCTTCCTCTGTGACTAGACAGCCTGACAGCCTGCAAAGAGTCAAATCATATTAAAACCACACTGCTATTCTTTGGTGGTGAAAATAGTGGCAGTATATTTTTTCTACATATTAAGACACATCAGTGTCCTGAAACCTGCCATATCTATTCATAAATTAATGTATCATTATTAGAAATTATCATAATATTGCTTGTAGAGAGAAACATGTATAGTACAAATATTTGAGTAGACTGACCAGAGCAGATTAAAAAGCAGTATCAGTCAAAAGACAGACAGTGAGGTATCAGATTTAGATTGTATTGAGTATACAGTCCACACCATATCTATTTTGACAGTGAAGCTAACATTTTAAATGTGGCTCTATACTCCAGCATTTTGGATTTGAGATCAAATGTTTCATATGAGGTGACAGTATATAATGTCACCTTTTATTTTAGGGTATTTTCATACATATCTGTTTCACCGTTTAGAAATGAAAGCACTTTATGTATCTAGTCCCCCTATTTGAAGAAGTCATAAGTATTCTGACCAATTCACTTATAGTGTATTAAAGTAGTCAAAAGTTGAGTATTTTGATCCAAACTCGTTGGTTGCATTTGCAGTTTGTTTTGGTTGTGTTTTGGGTTATGTTTTGCCCAATAGTAACTGAATGGTGGATGATGACTGGAGTAATTTTCTGTCTAAGTGAGTAGATAACATGTTTCTAAACACTACTAAATTAATCCTGATGATGCCATGATTAAGAATAATCATGAATGAATCATGAATAATAATGAGTGATAAAGTTACAGAGGCTACAACAAAACATGCTAACCTCTCACCATTAACATCAAATAAAAGTTTACATTCTGTACTGTTGCCTAATATGAAACATTCTACCTTAAATCCAAAATGCTGGAGCATAGCACCAAATGTAAAACTGTAAGCGTCACTGTCCAAACACATATGGTGTGGACTATGTGTGCCTGGTAAACACATGTGGATCTGGTGAACAGTTATCACTTGTTGACCAACTACAGGAATACTGACCTCAGAGTCTCCAGTTTACAGTGGGGATTCCCCAGTCCAGCAGAGAGCAGATTCACTCCTGAATCCTTCAGGTCATTGTTACTCAGATCCAGCTCTCTCAGGTGTGAGGGGTTTGACTTCAGAGCTGAGACCAGAGAAGCACAGCCTTCCTCTGTGACTAGACAGCCTGACAGCCTGCACAGAGTCAAATCATATTAAAATCACACTGCTATTATTTGGTGGTGAAAATAGTGGCAGTATATTTTTTCAACATATTCAAATATATCAGTGTCCTGAAACCTGCCATATCTATTCATAAATGAATGTATCATTATTAGAAATTATCATAATATTGCTTGTAGAGAGAAACATATAAAGTACAAATATTTGAGTATACTGACCAGAGCAGTTTAAAAAGCAGTATTAGTCAAAAGACAGACAGTGAGGTGTCAGATTTAGATTGTATTGAGTATACAGTCCACACCATATCTAGTTTGACAGTGAAGCTAACATTTTAAATGTGGCTCTATACTCCAGCATTTTGGATTTCAGATCAAATGTTTCATATGAGGTGACAGTATATAATGTCACCTTTTATTTGAGGGTATTTGAATACATATCTGTTTCACCGTTTAGAAATGAAAGCACTTTATGTATCTAGTCCCCCATTTGAAGAAGTCATAAGTATTCTGACCAATTCACTTATAGTGTATTAAAGTAGTCAGAATTTTTGTATTTGGTCCCAAATTCTTTGAACGCAATGACTAAATCAAGCCTGTGACTGCCATGATTGAGAAAGATCATGAATGAATCATGAATAATAATGAGTGAGAAAGTTACAGAGGCTACAACAAAACATGCTAACCTCTCACCATTACCAATAACAGAGGGGGTATGATCCTTGTTCCTCTGTAACTTTCTCATTCATCATCATTCACGATTCATTCATGATTATTCATAATCATAGTAGCATCCACATGAATGTAGAAGTGTTCAGAAACATCACAACATGCTAACCTCTCACCATTAACATCAAATAAAAGTTTACATTCTGTACTGTTGCCTAATATGAAACATTCTATCTCAAATCCAAAATGCTGGATCATAGCACCAAATGTAAAACTGTAAGCTTCACTGTCCAAACACATATGGTGTGGACTATGTGTGCCTGGTAAACACATGTGGATCTGGTGAACAGTTATCACTTGTTGACCAACTACAGGAATACTGACCTCAGAGTCTCCAGTTTACAGTGGGGATTCCCCAGTCCAGCAGAGAGCAGCTTCACTCCTGAATCCTTCAGGTCATTGTTACTCAGGTCCAGCTCTCTCAGGTGTGAGGGGTTTGACTTCAGAGCTGAGACCAGAGAAGCACAGCCTTTCTCTCTGACTCCACAGCCTGACAGCCTGACAGAGAGATCATCATGATTTCACAAACACACTGGTGTTAATTTAACACCAGTAGTGTAGAAGGACAATGGCAGATGCATTTGGTTTATTCTCTTAAACAACATATAGATTCATCTTCCGTCTCCTAGAATTGTATGGTCATATTGTTATACTAATGTGAACACCAATGCACTGATTCAGTACGTTTTTCTATTTAATATTATATATTATATACATATTATAATACATATATTTCTCTAAACTGAATATTTCTTCCTGATGATTAGTACTTAAATGTCATTTTATGTACTCACAGAGCAGCTCTGGAGTCTTTGACCACTGGCAGCAGCCTCAGAAGACCTTCCTCTGATCTGGAGTATTTCTTCAGGTCAAACACATCCAGCTCCTTTTCTGAAGTCAGCAACACAAAGACCAGAGCTGACCACTGTGCAGGTGACAGTTCTTCTTCTGAGAGACTTCCTGATCTCAGGTAGCTTTGGATCTCCTCCACTAGAGAATGGTCATTCAGTTCATTCAGACAGTGGAACAGATTGATGCACCTCTCTGGAGAGGGATTCTCCCTGATCTTCTCCTTGATGTACTTGACTGTTTCTTCATGGCTCTGTGAGCTGCTTCTTGTCTTTGTCAGTAGACCTTGTAAGTGCTTCTGATTGGACTCCAGTGAGAGGCCCAGAAGGAAGCGGAGGAACAGGTCCAGGTTTCCTGTCTTACTTTGTAAGGCTTTATCCACAGCACTCTTGTAGACAGTAACTTCAGGCGTGTCTCTGAACAGTGCAATAAAGTTGCTGGCCGTTGATTGAGGTTCATCCATTAGATTCTCATTGTTGTTGATGAATGAGAGGAACACATATACAGCAGCCAGAAACTCCTGAATGCTCAGATGCACGAAGCAGTACACATTGTCCTGGTACAGCCCACATTCCTCTTTAAAGATCTGTGTGCACAATCCTGAGTACACTGAGGCTTCATTGACATCAATGCCGGCCTCTTTCAGGTCTTCTTCATAGAAAATCAGATTGCCATTCACAAGCTGTTGAAAAGCCAGTTTTCCCAGTGACATAATGCTCTCTTTATTCCAGTGTGGACCTGTCTCTTCTTTCCCAAGATACTTTTCATTCTTCTGTTTGGTATGAAACTCCACAAGGTGTGAGTACATCTCAGTCAGAGTCTTGGGCATCTCTTCTCTCTTATGTTTCAGTATGTGTTCAAGGACTATTGCAGAAATCCAACAGAAGACTGGAATGTGGCACATGATGTGGAGGCTCCTTGATGTCTTTATGTGTGAGATGATTCTGCTGGCCAGGTCCTCATCACTGAATCTCTTCCTGAAGTACTCCTCCTTCTGTGGGTCATTGAACCCTCGTACCTCTGTCACCTGTTCAACACACCCTGAAGGGATCTGATTGGCTGCTGCAGGTCGGGTAGTTATCCAGAGGAGAGCAGAGGGAAGCAGATTTCCCTTGAAGAGATTTGTCAGCAGAACATCCACTGAGGTTGACTTTGTGACGTCACAACACATCTTGTTCTTCTGGAAGTCTAGGGGCAGTCGGCACTCATCCAGACCATCAAATATGAACAGAACTTTGTACTTGTTGTAGTTGGAGATTCTTGATTCTTTGGTTTCCATTGAGAAGTGATTGAGAAGTTCAATGAAAGTGTGTTTTTCCCCTTTCATCAAATTCAGCTCCCGGAAAGGGAATGAAAATACAAATTGGACATCCTGATTTGCTTTTCCTTCAGCCCAGTCCAGAATGAACTTCTGCACAGAGACTGTTTTTCCAATGCCAGCGACTCCTTTTGTCAGCACAGTTCTGATAAGTTTGTCTTGTCCAGTTAAGGGTTTGAAGATGTCATTACATTTGACTGCAGTCTCTGGTCTTGCTTGTTTCCTGGTTGTTGTCTCAATCTGTCTCAGCTCATGTTCATTATTGACCTCTCCTGTTCCACCCTCTGTGATGTAGAGCTCTGTGTAGATCTTATTGAGAAGTGTTGGGTTTCCTTGTTTAGCGATCCCCTCAAATACACATTGAAACTTCTTCTTTAGATTAGATTTGAGTTCACGTTGGCAAATCATAGCAAGCTCATCTGAATGAAGAAATAACACAGAGGATATTAATATTACGTCTGTTTTAATGCCAACAGTATTGTAGGACTGTTATAAAATGTTTAATTATAATAATTGATTCGCTTAACTGACTGTATAAATGTGTACATTTAAGGTCCCCTGTAGCTCAGTTGTTAGAGAATGGCGCAACGCCAGGGTTGTGGGTTCGATTCCCACGGGGGGCCAGTATGAAAAAAATAAAATTATGCACTCACTAACTGTAAGTCGCTCTGGATAAGAGCGTCTGCTAAATGACAAAAATGTAAATGTTTTCATAATGCATTACAGACTGGTGTGACTGATTTATATAATTATTGTTATTACTGATGGTATTATTAATGTTGTCTCTCTCTCTCTCTCTCTCTCTCTCTCTCTCTCTCTCTCTGTCTAAATTAATCACCACAACACTGCTGCTACTTGATGAGGTCACTAGGTGTTGTGTTAAGGCTGCTACAATATCACTTAGTTACACAGCTACTTTAGCTGTACTTTAGCTTTTAAATGTTTGTTATAAAACAGCATTCAACATGAGGCAGACAGCTCTTACTTTTCTCCAGTGTGTCAGCAAGCTCCTTCTGGTTCATTTTCCTCAGGACGTGCAGTGTGATCTTCAGAGCCCCCTCTCTGGCACTGCTCTCCTGCTTCTCATCTTCAGCATCCACCACTTCCTTATCCTGCTTCTGACTCTCAAAGCCTTCTGGGAGTTCTGGACTAAGAATCCTCTTGAACATCTTCAGCTCGTTCTTAACAAATGTCATAATATTCTCTTCAAGCAACTGAAATAAATCAAGTAAATAAGTTAAGCAAGAGACTAAATGCTTTCTCATTAACACATTAATGAATGATTGACAGATCAACTTTACTTGAGGTAAACTAAAACAAATGTACATAACAGGACCACATACACTGAATATGGAGGCCAGGTCTGTTTGATGACTCTGGGAAGACTGACCACTGAGAATCTCTGACTCTGATCTCTGATGTTGGTTTCTGTGGACAAAACATGAGATTACATCTCCTCATCCAGGGAGTGCGCGCACACACACACACACACACACACACACACACACACACACACACACACACACACACACACACACACACACACACACACACACACACACAGGGAGGGAATGTTGTGTTTATTTAATATTGTTTTAGGACTATGAAAATGGAAAAAATGATTAGCCTATGGATTATGAAAACAACAAAAATAAATGGGAAAATGGGAGAGGAGAAATGACTAGAGACAGTGTTGTTTAACTCACTGACCATGACCCATGAGTTCTTCTTACCTTTGTTCAGTAGGAAAGTCTCCCTCTCTAAAACATATAGGATGACCCATAGACCGGTCACTCTTCATGGACACACAGCTGGGTACAGGGGAGGCTGGTCTCTCCTGCTTGATTGGGCTTCAACACAACAGAGACAAACATTACATCTCTCATCTACTCTGAGCTCAGATGGGGAAACAAGTTTCATTCCAAAACGCTATATATCCATTTTCAGAAATGTTCGTAAATTAACTTTTATTGTTTAAAGAAATTATGAAAGAGATTGGTGTGTTTTTTCACCATCTAGTCATGGTATGGGGTTGTTCAATGACAGACATGTATTTGTTTAAAATCTATCACTTGATGGTTTCATTTCAGAGAGACAAATAATCATGTTTTTATTGCAAAATGCTACAAAGCTGCCTCACTCTCAGAGAAATAAGTAGTACTGCTAGGTTTTACACAGTAATAATACATATATCTGCCTCACTCTCAGAGAAATAAGTAGTACTGCTAGGTTTTACACAGTAATAATATATATCTGCCTCAGTCAAACGTGACCGAACGGCTTGATCTTATGTAACAAAATTTGAAATTGTGTTTTTTACATTGGATAAAAGTAGAGACTCAGCTAGAAAAAGGTATATCATACACTATAGTTGAGGAACAATGGGAAAGTAATTCTGCTTTGAAAGATGATAAACTTGTAACCTCAATTTTGAGAAAATGACCTTTGAATGTTTTGGTTCACCTACTGGAGAGCTCTTCTTTATCTACAGTGGTGTTACTTTGGCAGATAATGTCACCCATCTAAATAAATAGTATATATAGTTAACTAAATGTATGATGTTTTTGGTTTATGTCAGTTTCATTGTTTGTTATGCTATAAATTGTTATTTTATGGTTGTAATTGGTCAAATGAACTAGAAAATGTCATATTTTGCAATTCTGAGTAATTACTACTTTAGTAAGGATATCCTTTATTCAGTAGTACTGCAGTTGCTAAATAATTCCAATAGATGGCAGCATAAGACCACGAATGACATTTCAGAAGGTTAGTTTAGTTTTCTCCCTGGATACACCACCACTCCCCCTCACAGGAAAACTCCTGCACACGCTTTTTACTGTCCCTTTCCACACTGCTAACGCAAGAGGAACGACTGAAAAAGCATTTAAAAGATTACTGTGAAATAATATAATGATGATTCATGTTTATTATTAGCTGTTTTTATGCTCATGTTTTGAAATTATACTTGATTACTATAACGATTATCAATAAGCCTGAACATTAATTTAGTCACCTTTGGTTGAGAAAAACATATTTTCCTGGTACATTCATTGTCAGATTCATCAACCAGCAGCGAGCACTCTGCCTTCTAGCACAAGCGAGGGGCATGTTGAGGTACATTTGCTAACCGCGAGGGTTGCACAATCTAATTTATTGGCGGGCTGGAAGACGCACTCTTGTCTTATCTATTCCGAGGTTGTTTAATCGTAATATTAGATATTTAAAAATGCATGTATACTAGGGTTGAGGTTGGAGCATCTGACTAGTGATTATTTACCCGGGGTTCAACACCTGCTATAGTCACTATTTAATTGCTCTTCCAAAAGCATCACAGGCCTAATACGAGATATATAGCTAACTAAAGTAATGCGTGACCATTTCAGAAAATCATGGGACATATAGTATTTGGTTGCATCCTATTTTATGTCAATCATATTGCTGCTTGTAGCCTATAACTGATACTTCGTGGTCTTATGCTGCCATCTATTGGAAATATTTAGCTATTAAAAGTTATTACCGTATTTTCCGCACTATAAGGCGCACCGGAGTATAAGCCACAGCAGCTAAATTGAATGATGTGTACAGATATAAGCTGCACTGGACTATAAGCCGCAGGTGTTTTAATGTTTAATTACCATATGTAAGGGTTCGTGCACAGAGGGGATTGTCGGGAAAGAGATGGCTGCTTGAGGAAGCTCCCATTTATTAACATTTCAACAAACAAGTTGCATATTTGCATAACGTATTCAAGTGTTACCATTTAGTGCAATAGTAGCTGCAGAACATATACTGTGCTGTATAAACTGTACTGTATCACATAGCGTTTCAGACACACAAACTTTTCAACTTTCAAACTTAAACGGTGCGCTCCCAGCGCACATACCGGCAGTGATCTACAGCAGTGGTTTTCAACCAGTGGTCCTTGAGGGAGTGCTAGGGGTTCCCCAGCAAAATTAGTTAATAGCGTCACAATCATTTAACCACTTAACTTTGGTTATTTTTGAAAAACCTTGAAAAAGTGTGCACATCTTTGAATATTTATCTACATTATAGCCTACAGTAGTACCATAACAAAAAACAAAGCTTACAGCGCTTGACGAGGCAATATCAATGGCTAAATTAAATGTGTTTTTTTTAAGTGCAAAATAAAGTGCCTGTAACACGACAGTAAGCGCGTAAGCCTAAACTTGCAGCAACACGGCTGCTTAAAATATACGGTAAGCATTTCTACGTTTGTTTTCCATAATGAGGGTTTGTGCATGAAAACTTCCTTTGCACAAACTGTCTCGCTCTCGTAATGTCTGTCTGTCTGTCTCTCGTTCTCTCTCGTACCACTCTCGGTTCCACTTTTACTTTTGCGCGCTACCTGTCTCACTCTTTTCCGGCCTCCAGCTTTTCCTGCTGGAGCCCGCCACTTAAAGGTGGGGGGCGCGGACCGGTCATAGAGCCCATAGAGTTAAAGTTGGTGGACTGTAACCTGTAAAATCCATAGATTTAGGAGGTCTTCTAGTCTAAAAATCCATAGATTAGCCGCACCGTTATATAAGCCGCAGGGTCGAAAAATGGGGAAAAAGGCGCGGCTTATAGTCCGAAAATTACGGTAATTCTCGTACAGACATTGGTGAGGCAGCTGAGAAATAAAGTGTATTAGATCAGTCTCAATCCTGCCCCACGCCAATTGCTGGACTTTCACACAGAGGTTACTAGGTCACCCAATTCAAACCACATTTGAAAAATAAAACAAATGTGTCTTATTTATCAAGTGTTCTGTCTTGCAATTATACATATAATAAAATAACAACAAAATTATCAAAACGCAATTTAATACTATAATTGTATTTACTAATATAATATTATTACTAAAATAGTTTCTAAAAGTGTTCTAGGCTACCCTACCCTAGAATTAGGGGTTACGGCTAAAATAGGTTATAAGTAGGGTAAGAGTTTCTGTATAGCACTTTGTGACATCTGCTGGTGTAAAAAGGGCTTTATAAATACATTTGATTGATTGTTAGGTTTAGGGTTTATATGGCAAAAAACAGTATGGGTTTATAGCACTCGAGCGCCTCCCTTTGGCCATCTGTGGGTACTACATAACTCATTCATGACATTTTTTACATTTTACATATTTAGCAGAAGCTCTTATCCAGAGCGACTTACAGTTAGTGAGTGCATACATTTTCATACTGGCCCCCCGTGGGAAACGAACCCACAACCCTGGCGTTGCAAGCGCCATGCTGTACCAACTGAGCTATATGACACTTGCTAGGCTCATAATCTGAGGTAGCAACTGCGTCAGATCTACAAATCCATTAGCTAGACCACCCGATTAGACAACAATCACCCCATTATACCCATTTGGTTTGCAACTCAGTGAACCTGCGCAGCATTCGCTCAATTTGATGCCTATGAACGAAGATTTCGATGCATATCAAATTACCCAGCAGCCATTTAGAAACAACAAGTCATCAGAAAAATTGTTATTTCTTAATAAAAAAATGTATTCTGGCTGTTTAAATCTGCCACATCTTGAAAAAGAGGACAGGGACATGCGTTTTGTTTAGATTGTACACTTTTTTCTTAAAACAAATATGTTTAACCATGACCAGAAAATGTTTAACGTTTGATGGCTTTGCGCCAGACAACACCTCTTAGACTGTGGCTCACCACAATATGTACTCAGGTGAACATTGAGCGCGCTCACCAAGTAGCCGTAACCTTGATAATAATAAGTTACCTGAGGTAAACCTACATGGTTAGCGCTCACCAAGTAACTGTATCCTTGTTAATAATATGTTACCTGAGGTAAACCTGCAGTGTAACTAATAGGAGCTGGCAGGGTGATAAATGCCCAAACATAAGGCCTGTTTTTTCGCGATTACTCCATAACCAGGGACAGAAGGTAATATTATGAAACTGGGCTCCATGGCGGATGCAATGAACTAATTTTATCAGAAATAAACTTTGTAAAAAATGTAACTTGAGGCGCCCCGAAAATAATATTCAAAAAGTTCAGTCCTTGGACACAGGGGTTAAACACTAAAGTTACCGTCCATCTAGTGAAGAGAGGAGAACCGGACAGAGGGATGGTAGGTAGCCAGCATCCGTGACCGAGAGAGGGAGAAGCCCTCCACCGTATTTAACAGGTGGAAGAAACAACCCGGGAGCTCCATCGGTCCACAAGAAAAGCAGGCAGCCGGTGATGATGTAGTGGTAGCTAGGATAACTAGGATGCTGCTGGTAAGGAGTAGCTAGCTTAGCTAGCTGTACCGACTAGCTTGGCTAGCTAGCAGGTCGTTCGTCTGTCCCTCGAGGATGATGACGAATCCGGTGAACCACAAGATGAAACAAGGATAGCGAGTGAAAAGGATCTGGCTACGAGTGAAAAGCATCTGGCTACACTCATACTGTCACTGACCATTACGCAAAAAAGCTAATTGAACAATAAACTTCGGCGTCTCAACACTGTAACGAACTCTGTCGTTGTTCCCCAACATCACCTCAGTCCACTCAGCCCGCGTAACTGGACAATATGCTTGGCACCAAACCGTTCGTGGACGCGGGCAGTTCTGTACGTGGACGCGGACAGTTCCAGAACGCGGACATGAGCAGAGCAACACAATACATTTACATTTTAATCACTTAGCAGACGCTCTTATCCAGAGCGACTTACAGTTAGTGAGTGCATACATAACCCAGTCTTTATACTGGCTTACATTAGTAATATTCATTTATTTATTTTTATATGTAAAACAAACATTCAACGTTTTTTTATAACAATATTTTGAGATCTGGGCCCATATCCACAAAGTGTCTCAGAGTAGAACATTGGTGGTATAAGTGCTGAGAATAAAGACATTTTACACTTATGGGTATAAATTAAAGCTATGCATGAAGCCTCTAGTCCCACCTAGTCGACAGATATTTAGGACACCTCATGAGCTGTCCTAACCAGTTAAGAGTTAACAGCAGGTGTCTTGATAATACTATAGAATAATGCAGTGAGTCAGTGGTTCCTGCGACACATGTAATTGCTTTGGAGTAGTTTAAATAATGTTTCTATATTTCTATATGATCAATCCATAAATAATATAGACCTACATGCAACAGTTTCTCTTCAGCTTTTGACAATGATTTCTGTATAATAATTATGTATAGTAAGTCTTGGTGATTCAATAGCCTAGTTAATCATTACATGTCTTTTAACACACTATCTATGTTTTGCTCAGTCTGGCAGTTACCCAGAACTATCAGATGCTCTCTCTTGTGGCTGCTGCTGATGACAACTGCATGTATGTTATCATAATAATGATGTCTGCATAACATTTTGTCTTCATTTTGGCAGATTAACTCATGCTTATTTCTGAATATTAACTCAGGGTTTCGCCCAGCGGCAAATGAGTTGGAGCTGTGGCAGGCGTTGGACCTGTGGCCGAAAAGTGTCCAGTTTGAATCCCGGGCCGGGCGCTGGAAAGAACGGACGGAATTGATCTGACCCCTGGAGGGCTGCTGGGTCCACGTCCTCAAAACATTCACCTTTCGTTGGGCCCTTGAGCAAGGCCCTTAACCCCACAACAAGCTCTCCATCCAGGGGCGCTGCACTGCAGCTTGAACCTGTGCTGGTCTCAACTGTATGTGTGAGGTCTGCTGTTTGGGGGGGTTATGAACGGAGCAGAAAATACATTTTTGTTGTTTGCTGTAACTAATGGACAAAGTTGTACTGTATTGTAATGTATTGTATTGTAAAGAAGTCAGCCAGAGTTGGACCATCGTTCAAACAAAGAGATGCCTCCCTGGCCAACAGTGTGTTTGAATATAACGAAGATCAATTCTACCCCCCATACAATACTTTCATACACATTAATTACTTTTTTATATATAATAATAATAATAATTAATTATACACATTACATTTTGGATAGATAGTACTCAGACATCTATAGTGTTTACAGTAATGACTATTACCGATCATGATCTTTTTTAATCCCACCCCTCTGCTACTCTCAGCCCCGCCCACCTATCTCCGTAGAACATCCTCTTTTGATTTCCACCTGCCATATTTTTTTCAGCTGCGCTGTGATTTCTTACATGCATTTTTAACCTTTCTAGTCGCATAGTATCCACAGACTGTAAGTTAAAGATCAATATTTTTCATAAGAGTATTGTTGTATTGTTGATTGACTGACTATGGCTTTCCAATCCCCAGCACTGCTATTTCTAAGGATAATTTTTAATGAATATTGGGATTTTTCAACCATTCCTATTTTCCTATAAATTATATTCTTAGCTAAAAATATTCCTATTTAATAGTAGTAGACATCATTCATAAATGGCACCATGCAGGGTTCTATATGGAACCATTTTTGTTCAGTGAAGAAGAACCTCTAGAGTTCTGATTAAAGAACCCTATAAAAGGTTTCTATATAGAACTTTTAGTGGTTCCATATATTAAGCAAGCGATAGAACCCTTGTTGTTTAAAACAGGAGTGAAGAGTGTGTTGATTTGACGGTAGTATTGTCAAAATTCCGCTTGTAACAACGATCAGAATTAGTAAAAACAATAAGGTTCTGCATGACAACATATTAGACAATAACTAAGAGTAGGATAAATGATTGTGCCATCCAGAACTTCTATAGATGTGTGTGTATGCTGGTAAAGATGTGTCTGTGTGTGTGTGTGTGTGTGTGTGTGTGTGTGTGTGTGTGTGTTGGTGAGACATCCACATATCACAGTCAAATATACAGGATACAAACATTTCATTCCAGCTATATAGCGTTTTGCTTAACAAAAATTAATACGCAAAAATCTATTAATTAAAATCTTAGAACAACAATATTTTACACGCACATGAAGGTACCCATAAGCAATCATTTCTGATGTAAAATAACAAACGTGAAAAAATTGTGGATATAACGTTTTAGAAATAAACTCCTTATAAATTCTTAAACAACATTGTCATCTCACCTCTTAGCTTTGGTGTCATGTCCCCCAGAGAGACTTGTTTTAGAGGCAGGGACCCCCTCCTCTCTCTCCCCAGAGAGACTCATTTTAGAGGCAGAGCCCCCCTCCTCTCTCTCCCCAGAGAGACTCATTTTAGAGCACTGACCCCTAAACAGAGATCCAACAGTTTAGTTGTGGTTAACACAGTGACAACTAATTATTGAAGGTCAATTGTTCTATTTTATTCATTATCTCTTAGAAATAAAACATTTACTAACAGACACGTCCAAACAGTCAGGTGATTTAATGCAATCACATCAACACGTAGTTCAGTGAGCAGGTAGCTTAGTGGGTAAGAGCTTTGTGCCAGTAACCGAAAGGTCGCTGGTTCTAATCCCCGAGCCGACTACGTGAAAAAACTGTCGATGTGCCCTTAAGCAAGGCACTTAACCCTAATTGCTCATGTAAGTCGCTCTGGATAAGAGCGTCTGCTAAATGACTAAAATGTAAATGTCATGACTGATATTGTTAACCTTTTCTCCATGTAGTGGAACTTATAATAATAATAATGGGGGATTGATGGAAGTTATAATCTATCTGAAATATTAAAGCTGATCTAAAACTAAAATAAAATAAAATAAAAATGATAATAATGTCTCACTTTGTCTTGTAATAATTCCACTCATTCTAATGTGTTGCTTTGTTCAACAGGTCTGCTATAATTATGATATTATTTAATTTAATTCATAATATCAATGTTAAGAAAAGTACGTTCAGGTTTCATACCAAATTACACAGGAAGCAGGAGCTCATTGTAATTTTGAAAACAACAAATGTTCTGATATTCTGAAAGATGATTTAGAACTATTTTACATTAACATTTTTACAAATTGTAAAATAACCACGATATACGAATCCTATAATACGAGATATGAACAACAATATGTTTTTGAATCTGACTTGCCTACGCCCAGTTAGCACCATTTTGTATGATTGAACTGACACGTACCTGTCTCAGGTGAAATGGACTGTTAGATCTGAGTGTTTTACTGTCATTTTCTATACTATAATAACACCATATATTTAATTTCCCTACACACTTTACAATAATCCCTTGGAAGAGTCTTACCTTGTAGCCTGTATTCACAACCAGATCATGTCAAGTCATTGAGATATTTTCCGTTCTGCCGAGAGAGCACCTTCCTGATGACAAGTGGCTCTGTATCTGTGTTCTAGGTACAGTTGATCTTTGGATGCAATAATATCTGGTCAAAGTCCAGTGACTCAACACCATAGTATAGCATTAACATAACAGTAGTTTAACCTTTGGCCAGTAAAGGCCATGGCATACTATAAAATGTTGAATCATTATGATGGATCCAGTTTCAACATATCTCTAACTTTGAAGTATACAATAGGGTCCCAAATTATTAAATTAAATGATTTTATACTAATACAATTGCTCAGAGAAAGAGATTGTTTAACAAGTAATACTTTTATTCTCAAAAAGGTAGCGGTCAAAATTGAGACCCCCGTTCAATACCTCCCTTGCGAGAACACATTGGGATGAATGAAATATTCTTTCAAGGGTTCTTATTTATTTGAAATTTGACCAAAAAGCTGCAAAATCGTCTTTGTACAGAATGGGCACATGTACAAGATCCAAGTCACTAGTATTGTTAAAATCATTTAATAACTCCACCAACCAGGCTATACAGTAGAAGAACAGCAGAGACAAAGCACCATTTTAATTTCAGAATCCGATTAGACAATACAGTAGTTGCTATTTGGCGTATCACAAAGATTAAAAAAAGTATTGCTTATTGATTCATAAACACAATTATAATTTTTGGATCCTAAACATATCCCCATTTTCCTTCATCAAGAAAACTGTTGTTGTTTATGAATTAACTTTGTCTGAAGGAGTTGACTAGCCTGATGGCCAGTCTGTTCTTGCTTTCTTGCCAACTCTTTATGGAAGTGTCATGTTTGACTTGACAATGACAAGCTAGGAGTTGACACTACTCTATAGTAAAGCAAAATAAACATTTAAAAGGTTTATAAAATGTTGGCTTTTTCCCTAAACGCTGATATCACAGCTTTATCTCTTTGGCACAGAGGAGAAAGTATGAAAACAACAAGCGCTCTAACAATGAACTGAGCTCAACAAAGCAACTCAACCCCACTATGTACTAAAGGTGCTTTAACAATGAACTGAGCTCAACAAAGCAACTCAACCCCACTATGTACTAAAGGTGCTTTAACAATGAACTGAGCTCAACAAAGCAACTTAACCCCACTATGTACTAAAGGTGCTTTAACAATGAACTGAGCTCAACAAAGCAACTTAACCCCACTATGTACTAAAGGTGCTCTAACAATGAACTGAGCTCAACAAAGCAACTCAACCCCACTATGTACTAAAGGTATGTAGAACTGTAATGAACATTAAACAGCAGACATTATGTACATCTTTACACTGGAACATGGATTGTCTGTTATTCTCTGTAGTTTACTAATGCATGGGTATGTATAATATAGACCCTGGGTTCAAATAGGATTTGTTTTCTTACAAATGTTTTAGATGGGCTTGATTGAGCTTGCCTGGCACAATGAAACCAATGGAATATTGCCAAAAGTACAAACACTCAAAAATGTAATCAAATGCTCAAAGTGTTTGGACGGAAAACAAATACTATTTAG
>NW_028159865.1:0-106964 GCF_964263955.1 Coregonus lavaretus | reverse complement strand
AGGCGCCCTGAAACCTGCGCTGCGAAACAAACTCACCCAAGCAGCACAGGAAAAAAGACATCAAGCTATGATGAATAAATGGAAACCTTTACCAGACGATAACTATTATCCCTCAAATATAAAATAGAGATAATTAGTTACACAATCACCATCCTCCTGAGTTCACCCTCCCAACCCCCCCATTATATAAATTTATATACACATGTACGCACACACACAACTGTACAGCTATCAGCTAGCTGGCAATTAGGTGTCCAGCCAGTGAGTAGCTTCTCCTTGCCTCGGTATCACTAACGCTAGCATACATCTCTAACAATAAACAAGCCAGCAAACGCAATAGTAGCTACAATTCCCTGAAGTAATATAAACTACATAGTTAGGCTTGAAACCCAGTCAAAAGCCACATCACTATTTAACCAAACCCGACTGGACCTCTATGGGTAAAATAAAAGTATCCAGAAAGAAAATGTAACTACCTGGCATAGTGTGGCTGTAGCTATAGTAACACCCTGGTAAACTTAGCGAGCTGGCTAAATAGCGCAGTCAACATTAGCTATGATCCAACTTTACCTGGCCTGTCATTATGGTGCTAGCCATCTAGCCAGCCAGCCAGTCAACATTAGCTATGATCCAACTTTACCTGGCCTGTCATTATGGTGCTAGCCATCTAGCCAGCCAGCCAGTCAACATTATCTATGATCCAACTTTACCTGGCCTGTCATTATGGCGCTAGCCATCTAGCCAGCCAGCCAGTCAACATTAGCTATGATCCAACTTTACCTGGCCTGTCATTATGGCGCTAGCCATCTAGCCAGCCAGCCAGTCAACATTAGCTATGATCCAACTTTACCTGGCCTGTCATTATGGCGCTAGCCATCTAGCCAGCCAGCCAGCCAGCCAATCCTATGAGTCATTTGGTTGTATCCTCATGTTCTAACAGTTCACTATCCTCTGTATCCAAGTTCAAAAGACAGTTCCTCCTGATGTAGTAGATGGAACAAGTCAGGGAGTTCTTTCCTCATGTATGTTTCAGCCGTCTTCACAGAGTCAAATGTGCGCTCACCATTCTTGGTGTACATCCACAAAGTCTTCGGGTAGCAGCAGGCCGTATGCCGAGCCAGCCTGCCGCAGAAGCCTCTTCAGTGGGGAGAAAGCCATCCTCCTCTTGTGTAGTATGGGAGAAAAATCCGGAAAGATCATGATTCTGGCATCTCCATACTTGTGCTCTCTCTTTGCTCGGGCAGCAGAGAGGATGCGGACAGTGTCCTGGTACCGTAGAAATGTAATGATAAATGCCCTGTGTGCAACCTGGCCAGGCAGCCGCCTCCGTAGGGTGCGATGGACCCTCTCCATTTCCAGTGGGTGCGCGGAAGGGGGTAGATCCAGAATTTTGGGAATCCATTCCTGTAGAAAGGAGATGGCGTCTTGTCCCTCCACGGCCTCCGGGAAACCTTGAAATCTCAAATTCAAGCACTTTTGGATATTTTCGTAAGAATCTAATTCCTCGAGTTTAGAGATGGCATCTTCCAATTCCTTGTGCTTTTGATCCACTTCCAGGCGGACGTCCAGGATGGCAGCCTGTTGGTCAGCATGGTCTTTTTGTAACTTTGTCACTCGTTCCCTTTGTGACTTTCTGGTCTTCGTGGAGTTTATCGACCAGCACATCAATTTTGCTGAGGCGTTCAGAAAGTGTCTCTTGGATTTTAGTTATACCCTTGTCCATCACCATTCTGAACCATGCTGGTGCTTCTTCTGAGCTAGCATCCACCGAGGCCGAAGAAGGGCTGTCAGACACTAGCGGTTCTGCGGGGGGGGGGGGGGGCAATGCCCCTGTGACAACAAGCTTGGACCCCCTTGTGGCCCCTCTAAATGCGGAGTCTGAAATAATTATCACAGAATACATTTTTGCGATCATGTTTTATTTTATTGATTTTTTTACATCCGTTATTAGACAGTGGCAAAGCGGAACACTAAAGTAACCCAACACATTTTCTAGTGGGACTCCTTTAGGCGGAACACAAACAGTATCGTACCACATGGATCTGCAAGTTGTTTTCTATTCAGAAGTTGAAAGACATTTGGCGCGAATAATATCGTTCAAGCAAGAAGAAGGAAATAAAGAGAGGTGAGCAACATGTTGAATGTGTTGTATTTGTATCATTAAAGTAAATGCATTACAGAAGTGTAACGTTCGATCAGCTAATGTTAACCTGTCCGTTTGTTACTTTCTTTGTGAATTAATTAACAAATTGGCTTCAATCCTGGGCTATGTATTCGTTTGCATTGTTTTTGGTTTAGTTTTGTAGCTAATTCTAACAGTCAGGCATAAAAAATGTATGGCAATATGAAAAAGGGTATAATATTTTATCAACAATGCTAATGAATTACTTAAAAATCATACAATGTGATTTTCTGGATTTTTGTTTTAGATTCCGTCTCTCACAGTTGATGTGTACCTATGATAGTAGGAAAACCTGCAATATCGACAGTGTATCAAATACTTGTTCTCCCCACTGTATCTGCCTCACTCTCAGAGAAATAAGTAGTTCTGCTAGGTTTTACACAGTAATAATATATATGCCTCACTCTCAGAGCAATAAGTAGTACTGCTAGGTTTTACACAGTAATAATATATATTTGCCTCACTCTCAGAGAAATAAGTAGTACTGCTAGTTTTTACACAGTAATAATATATCTGCCTCACTCTCAGAGCAATAAGTATTACTGCTAGGTTTTACACTCATGTAACGACATAAAAAATCTGTACAAATGCTACATTTGCGACATCAATATTTTAATTTTTTTTTTGAAAAATAATTATATACAGTCCAATTTTATGAGATTTTAATCTCCAGGCCATCAGACTAGCTGGCCTCCACCCAGTACACTGCCCTGAACTTAGTCACTGTTTCTAGCTGGCTATCACCCAGTACTCTACCCTGCACCTTAGTGACTGCTGCCCTATGTACCTAGTCATTGAACACTGTTCACTTTAATAGTGTTTACATACTGCTTACCCTCTTTATATGTATATACTGTATTCTAGTCAAGGCATTGTTTTTTCCTGATATTTCTTAATTTCTTATTTTTATTTTGGGGATTTGTGGGTATTTTTTTTCAAATATGTGTATATGACCAATAGAATTTGATTGATTTTTGGTATAAAACATTTACCTTTAACATTTTAGTAATTTAGCAGTTGCTCTTATCCAGGGCCCGGTTTCCGGTGTCACTTTATACACAGAAGATCTCCGCTAAGCATAGAATTACATGATCTATCCGTATCTCTGTGACTTCCAATAACTTCAGAACAAAGTTGACTACAAATACCTAGTTGCCAATGTCTTCGCAATCGATACAAAGAAGTGATGTATACAATTATGCTTCAAATGAAAACTGAGATGACTGCATTAAAATATAAACATCAGGCTATAGGCCTATTTCAATCATATTGAAATACATTTCATTTTCAATTAATTGAGTTCTCTTTTGCTACTTGTAGGCTACTGTCTGTAATTTGTCTCAATATACGCTACATGGTGAAAGGTATGTGGACACCCCTTGAAATTAGTGGATTCGGCTATATCAGCCGCACCTGTTGCTGACAGGTGTATAAAATCGAACAGACAGCCATGCAATCTCCATAGACAAACACTGGAAGTAGAATGGCCTTACTAAAGAGCAAAGTGACTTTCAATGTGGCACCATCATAGGATGCCACCTTTCCAACAAGTCAGTTCGTCAAAATTCTGAGACATCACATTTCTGCCCTGCTAGAGCTGCCCCGGTCAACTGTGTGCTGTTATTGTGAAGTGAAAATGTCTAGGAGCAACCGTAAAGTGGTAGGCCACACAAGCTCACAGAACTGGAGTGCCGAGTGCTGAAGTGTGTAAAACCGTCTGTCCTGGGTTGCAACTGTCATGGAAATTCAACACAAGGACACTCAAAGTCAGTCGTAAATGAATCATTCTTTATTGTCAGCAAGCTGGAGAGGTCACAGTCAAACTTAGATGCATAAAGTGCCGGTCTGAAGTGATGGTCCTTTCATAATGCCTTATACGGCTACACAAAAACCTACATAAACATGATTCATACGATTGGTTCCTGCATGTGACTGGCACCATCTCCTATCTTAACTTATAGAACATATTCTGGGCATTCTGCCAGATGGTCTTGAGGAAGGGGTCATGACGTCCCCCCCTTTTTTTTTTTTTTTTTTTTTTTTTTTTTAACCTTTATTTAACCAGGAAGGGCTCATTGAGATTCAAAATCTCTTTTTCAAGAGCGTCCTGGCCAAGATAGGCAGCACCAAGTCATTACAAAAAATTACAGACAGACAACATGAAAAACTACAATATCAAAAACAGCAAATTAAAAACATTGACAGGTCAGGGAATCAGCCTCAAAATCCTTCATCAGAGATTTAAAAACACCAATCGGGACAAGTTCTTCCAGTTTAAAATTATTTTGTAAGGTGTTCCAAGACGATGGCGCAGAGTACATAAAATACCTTTTACCAAATTCAGTTCTGACATTTGGAACAGTTAGCAGGATAAAATCCAGTGAACGAAGAGAGTACCCACCACATTTCTGAACAATAAAAATGCCCAAATAAAAAGGTAGTAAACCCAAAATGGCTTTGTAAATAAAAGTATACCAGTGACTGAGCCTACGAGTGACTAGAGAAGGCCAGCCAACCCTGGTATACAAAGTACAGTGGTGCGTAAGGGTTTTACAGTTTAAAATAAATCTCAAAGTACCATGATAAAGAGTGTCAATTGATCTCAAACACTGAGCGGAAGCATTCATATATAAAATATCCCCATAATCTAGTAAAGGCATAAATGTAGCTGATACTAGCCTCCTTCTGGCTTCAAAAGAAAAACAGGCCTTATTCCTAAAATAAAATCCCAATTTCAGCTTCAATTTTTTTGTAAGTTGTTGAATATGCAATTTAAAAGAGAGGCCGTCATCAATTAGAATTCCAAGATATTTATATGAGGTTACAACCTCAATCTCCTTGCCCTGACAGGTAATAACAGGTGAAAGGTTCAGAGGTCTATTTCTTGCATTAGAAAACACCATTAGTTTAGTTTTGTCAGTGTTGAGGATAAGCTTCAATTGACACAAGGTATGTTGAACAGTATAAAAAGCAGTTTGCAAGTTCTGGAAAGCTTTTGTAAGAGATGAGGCACAACAGTAAATAACAGTATCATCAGCATAAAAATGAAGTTGTGCATTTTGGACATTTTTGTCTAAATCATTAATATAAATAGTGAATAAGAGAGGACCAAGTACAGAGCCCTGGGGCACACCATTCAGGACAGACAATTTAACAGACATAAGCCCATCAAATTGAGTGCACTGAGTTCTATCAGACAGATAGTTAGCAAACCATGCAACTGCATGCTCCGAAAGACCTACACTCAACAATCTCTGCCTTAGTATAGCATGATCAACTGTATCAAAAGCCTTAGAGAGATCAATAAAAAGTGAGACACAGTGCTGTTTTTTGTCAAGGGCTTCAGCGATATCATTTAAAACCTTCATGGCTGCTGTAATTGTGCTATGCTTCTTCCTGAAGCCCGATTGATACATTGATAAAATAGAGTTAGTAAATAAAAACTCTTTTAGCTGTTCACTTACAAGGGTTTCAAGTATTTTCACCAGGGGTGACAGCTTTGAGATTGGCCTATAATTATTTAAAAGAGTTGGATCTCCCCCTTTTAAAAGTGGTAGGACAAATGCTGATTTCCAGATCTTTGGAATTTCATTACATTCCAGGGTTAGATTGAACAGATATGTAAGTGGTTCAGCTATGAAATCAGCTGCCAGATTTAAAAAGCAGGGATCCAAAAGATCAGGACCTGCAGGCTTTCTTTGATCTAAGGATTTCAGGGCTTTATGTACCACCTGCACTGAGAATGGCAGAAAACTAAAAGTTTGACCAGCTCTCACTGGTTCATCCACACAGGGTTGTACAGAGACAGAGGACACTGGTTCATCCACACAGGGTTGTAAAGAGACAGAGGACACTGAATCAAACAGCCTACCAGATGATACAAAGTGCTCATTGAAACAATTCAGCATTTCAGTTTTGTCATATATAGCAACAGAGTCCTTCAAAACACATGACGGTAATTCATTAACATTACTGTTACCAGACATAGACTTAATAGCATTCCAAAACTTTCTAGGGTCATTCAGGTTATCAGTGGTAACAGACATAAAATATTCAGACTTGGCCTTCCTGAGAAGAAAAGAACACTTGTTTCTTAACTGCCTAAAAATAAGCCAATCAGCATCAGAACCAGATTTCCTTGCTTTAGCCCAGGCTAGATTACGGTCGTGAATAATACAAGACAGCTCAGAAGAAAACCATGGATTATCCCGCCCTTTAACCCTGAACCTGCGGAATGGTGCATGTTTGTTTACTATTTGGAAAAAACCATCATGAAAGAATATCCAGGCAGTTTCCACATCAGGGATAAGCTCAATCTTGCTCCAGTCAAAATAAAACAAATCATGAAAGAAAGCCTGCTCATTAAAACACTTCAAATTTCTCTTACGAATAAAACGTGGATTTGTCTTTGGAACCTTAGTATTTCTAACAGCAACAACAGCACAATGGTCACTTAAATCATTACAAAAAACACCAACCGCAGAATATTTATGTGGAACATTTGTCAATATCAAATCAATCAGGGTAGATTTATCAGGGCATTTAAGATTTGGGCGAGTGGGTGAATTAATCAACTGGGTAAGATTCATAGAATTACAAAACATTTTTAATTTTTCCCCAGCACAGGCAGGAACCAATGATTGTTTATGACAGAGGGGACAATATGAACATTTTCAAGGCTGTCCCTCCAGACTATACATTTTTCCTCCACATTCCCCCCTCTTATCACTTCTATGATAATAATTGTTCAAATGTAATGCGTATGACTTAAATCAAAGGAGGCTCTATCAAAATACATTACATCATTTAATTCATGATAATACTATCATCATAATAAATCATAATAAAGGTTATCCTTCTATTAACAGGAGCTAATCTAATTTAATTCATAATCATCATCATAAAGCTCAAATCTACAATAAGGTTATACTTTTATCAACGGGAGTGGATCTATCAAAAATACACACACATACACAAGGGATCTGTAGATTCAGAGGTGAATAAATCTCTCAAGGTTTAACCATTGTTTCCATAGTTACTTACCACAATCGGGTTCCATTAACATATGTTCTGCATTAATGTATCATGGCAACTGGTTTGATACATTCACCTCTGAAGATAAATAATGTACTTACATTCAGTAATCTTGCTCTGATTTGTCATCCTAAGGGTCCCAGAGATAAAATGTATCATAGTTTTGTTTGATAAAATCAATTTTTATATTGAAATGTAGGAACTGGGTTCTACAGTTTGAACCCCTGCTGTCTCTGGCTCCACACCCTTCCTGCCCGGCCAACTAAATGTGTGAAAGTTAGTGTATAAGCTAATGATCCAGTATTTATGACATTCCTGGGAGTGTGTAAACTTACATTTTGTATTACCATATTTTTTTTGTATGTTCTCTATAGTTATGTTCTTTAAAATGTATCAATTGACCAATTCGGCACATTTGGGCAGACTTGATACAAAATAGTCCAGTATTGCAATGCTTCACTGGATCAATCTGAACCTTTGCACAAACACTGCTGCCATCTAGCGGCCAAAATCTAAACTGCGCCTAAACTGCAATATTATATTGTGGCCTTTCTCTTGCATTATAAAGTTGATGGAACAAAACCAAAAAAAGAAAACACATGACAGCTGCTGAGATCTTATTAGCCCTGGAGACACTGATAGCCTTATAGCATGTTAATAACACAACATAGCAAACTAAGGCACTGATAGCCTTATAGCATGTTAATAACACAACATAGCAAACTAAGGCACTGATAGCCTTATAGCATGTTAATAACACAACATAGCAAACTAAGGCACTGATAGCCTTATAGCATGTTAATAACACAACATAGCAAACTAAGGCACTGATAGCCTTATAGCATGTTAATAACACAACATAGCAAACTAAGCAAAAAAATGCATGCTGCAGCCCATTGGGCAATTTGGGATCCCCAACTTCCAAACAGGGATTCCAACCAAGTTGCAAGCATCCACTCTGGTTTTGGGGAATTATTCTCAGCAACAGTGGTAATGTTTTCTGGAAGATCAGTCACATTAGAAGAGTGATCTGGGAGTACAAAAGTACAACATTCATCATCAATGACATCATCAATGACTGCACAAGTGCCCCCTTGACCTGCCAGAATAGTCTGTAATACCAACATGTTTCAAGCAGACCACCATAGTCCCCGTGCCCAAGAACTCTAAGATAACCTGCCTAAATGACTACCGACCCGTGGCACTGACGTCTGTAGCCATGAAGTGCTTTGAAAGACTGGTCATGGCTCACATCAACAGCATAATCCCAGAAACCCTAGACCCACTCCAATTTGCATACCGCCCCAACAGATCCACAGATGATGCAATCTCTATCGCACTCCACACTGCCCTTTCCCACCTGGACAAGAGGAACACCTACGTGAGAATGCTATTCATTGACTACAGCTCAGCATTCAACACCATAGTGCCCTCAAAGCTCATCACTAAGCTAAGGATCCTGGGACTAAACACCTCCCTCTGCAACTGGATCCTGGACTTCCTGACGGGCCGCCCCCAGGTGGTAAGGGTAGGTAACAACACATCTGCCACACTGATCCTCAACACGGGGGCCCCTCAGGGGTGCGTGCTCAGTCCCCTCCTGTACTCTCTGTTCACCCATGACTGCATGGCCAGGCACGACTCCAACACCATCATTAAGTTTGCCGACGACACAACAGTGGTAGGCCTGATCACCGACAACGATGAGACAGCCTATAGGGAGGAGGTCAGAGATCTGGCCGTGTGGTGCCAGGACAACAACCTCTCCCTCAACGTGACCAAGACAAAGGAGATGATTGTGGACTACAGGAAAAAAAAGAGGACTGAGCACGCCCCCATTCTCATCGACGGGGCTGTAGTGGAACAGGTTGAGAGCTTCAAGTTCCTTGGTGTCCACATCACCAACGAACTATCATGGTCCAAACACACCAAGACAGTCGTGAAGAGGGCACGACAAAGCCTATTCCCCCTCAGGAGACTAAAAAGATTTGGCATGGGTCCTCAGATCCTCAAAAAATTCTACAGCTGCACCATCGAGAGCATCCTGACTGGTTGCATCACCGCCTGGTATGGCAACTGCTTGGCCTCTGACCGCAAGGCACTACAGAGGGTAGTGCGTACGGCCCAGTACATCACTGGGGCAAAGCTCCCTGCCATCCAGGACCTCTATACCAGGCGGTGTCAGAGGAAGGCCCTCAAAATTGTCAAAGACTCCAGTCACCCTAGTCATAGACTGTTCTCTCTGCTACCGCACGGCAAGCGGTACCGGAGTGCCAAGTCTAGGTCCAAAAGACTTCTCAACAGCTTCTACCCCCAAGCCATAAGACTCCTGAACAGCTAATCATGGCTACCCGGACTATTTGCACTGCCCCCCCACCCCATCCCTTTTACGCTGCTGCTACTCTGTTAAGTATTTATGCATAGTCACTTTAACTCTACCCACATGTACATATTACCTCAACTAGCCGGTGCCCCCGCACATTGACTATGCAACGGTACCCCCCTGTATATATAGCCTCCCTACTGTCACTTTATTCTATTGTATATATAGCCTCCCTACTGTCACTTTATTTTTTACTTCTGCTCTTTTTTTCTCAACACTTTTTTGTTGTTGTTTTATTCTTACTTTTTTGTTTAAAATAAATGCACTGTTGGTTAAGGGCTGTAAGTAAGCATTTCACTGTAATGTCTGCACCTGTTGTATTCGGCGCATGTGACCAATAAAATTTGATTTGATTTGAGAATATAGTCAAGAGCCTCTCTGTTTTGCAGAGCTAACTTAAGCAATTCTTTTAGTTCCCCATTCAATTGTTCCAGGGCATTTCTAGTAGCATTGCCAAATTTCTCTATGTGTCTAGAGATGTCACGCATTTGGTCTAGGGCACATGCAACTCCATACCCAGAAAAAAACACACCAAAGAACCTGGAGGCTGGTGCCTGAGTGTGAGTGACGTCAGCTAGAGACCTCTTATCTCTCCTCATTCCAGGAAGTTTGTAGTCTCTAAACAGAGCCTTCAGATCCATTTCATTATCTGGAACGGTTCTCATAGCTGTCACCAAAAACCCAATAGTACAAGTACCTCCCCAGTTCGATGGAAGGCTATAGTAAGCCATCTTACCACATAGCCAATAGGTGCCATTCGGGGCTCCTTTCAGAGTTGTGCTATGTTTGTCAACCCACATTTTAAACGGTTCCTTATCGGCCTGACCATTCTCCTGTAGCACTGTTAAATTGCAAGCATTTGATCCAGTAAGATTCATAGTACAATTACATTTCAATTCACCCAAATTGTGATCTCCATATCCTCTAATACACCAAGGGGCAGTCATCACCCCAGCCACTGAAATGGGCGGGAGTGAGACATTACCAGGCCTCAGGTAATAGGATACATTGGGTTGATTATATACCTTAACATTGCTTGTCATAGTATAAAAATGAATTTTTCCTGCCAATGCTATAGTAAAGTTCATCCCTATTGGGACTCCTGTAAGGGGCAAGCCTGCCCCTACCTTAACCGGACCCATCCCACACACCCAACAGTCCTTTTCTTTGGATGTCTGGTCGGCAACCATTTCTGCTCTAGAAAAGAACAAATTGTCCTTATGGTTGTGAGGGCCCAGATAGGTTCTCCTTCTGTCATTACCATCTACTTCTGGGCCACTACTCCAGGCCTGCGTTGGCCCCTTTGGCTCAGGACTCCTTCTGTCATTACCATCTACTTCTGGGCCACTACTCCAGGCCTGCGTTGGCCCCATTGGCTCAGGACTCCTTCTGTCATTACCATCTACTTCTGGGCCACTACTCCAGGCCTGCGTTGGCCCCTTTGGCTCGGGACTCTTTTCATCCTCTGTCCGATCTCCAACAAGAGGACAACCTACTGTTCTTATTAGCACTACTGTGCTAATACAGAGGAGGGCCATACTACACCACCGGAACTGACCAGGCCCCATCTTCTTCTGGATCAGGAACTCGTCTGCAGTGCGACAGGTGGGTCCAGGTATCTCTCTCAGCAACCTTCACCCAGTGGGGGGTGGTCAGAAGAACTTGGTACGGGCCTCTCCACGGGGGTCCTTCCAACTATTTCTCCTGAAGTCTTTCACCACCATGAAATCACCTGGGTTCAAACAGTGTGGCTCTCCTGCAAGGGAAAGTTTCAATCCATTTAGAAAACATGTCAACAGTCACCAAACAATACTTATTCCCCTCACAAGGGGTCAACTCAATGAACTCCATCATTAACTGCTCAAAAGGTCCTTCAGGCCTTGGATGGGATGCGGGAGATACTGAAATGCAGCGTCCAACATTGTTAGTCATACAAATCAAGCATGTCTTACTGAAATTTCCTGCAAACACAGTAAAACCTACTGTACCCCAATATTTATTTACAAGATCCACCATCCCTCCTTTTGACACATGGTCTTGACCATGTGACAATTTTGCGAGGAACTGGAATGTACAATGGGGCATGGCAGGTCTGCTCCACACATCAAGCCATACACACGAGGCGTCCTTATGACAGCACCCCGCCCACTTGAGTTTCTGAAAGCATCAGCCATGGCCTGTAAAGCAATTATATCATTAACAGAGGAAGGGTTGGTGGGAACTGGAACTGCTGCCATCTGTAGGAAGGGGGAAACAGAAGAAGAAGCAGACAATTTAGCAGCACAGTCAGCCTTGGCATTCCCCAGAGAAATGTTATCCATAGAGGGAGTATGGGCCTGACACTTCATCACCGAGATTGACGAGGGGAGTTGAACAGCCTCCAACAGAGAGGACACAAGTTTCATCAGTCCAGACCACAACTTCACTCACCTCCATCTTTCTCCTATAAATACAATCCTGGGGAAAGGTCAAACTTTCTTCAGAGGGAATTCCAGATGCTCCAACCGTGTGTATTGTTTTCGTTGAGGGGAGAACAGATAGGGCAGACATTTTCAACACTGAGACCACGGCCCCCAGTGTCCACCAAAAATTGAATTTTATAATTATTAACTAAAATGTCAATAAGGGGGTTTTGGGTTGACAAGGTGGTCCATTTTAACATTTGACAGGTTTCTTTTGGTTCTTCATCAATGGTTTCTTCATTAGTTTCTTATTCTGTTTAAACCTCATCCTATGTTTGGTAGCCCCCTCGTCTTCCAAATGGGTTGTCCACCTGTACGCCAACAGGTGGGGAAGGCCAATCGTTTTGTTGTTCTCCTCCTTCAGGACAGTTTCTTGAGAAATGCCCTAACTTCCCACAGTTGGAGCAGCTCCAGTCTCTCCCTCCGTCAGCTCCAGCAGGTACCTCTGCCTCTTCGGTTTCCACGGTTACCACCATTTCTTCAACGTCCTCTTCCTCCTCCAGAGTAGTATATCAGCTGTGCCTTCTTCAGTGTCTTTCCGTCCTTAGTTTCATTTTCATTCAACTGTCTTTCCTCATGGGTTATATATGGCTTTACTTCAGACAGTGGTTTAGTTTCCCATGCGATACAAGTTGCCGTTACAGCCGTCTTAAAATCTTGTCTCAGGCCGGTTACCACAGCATGGCACAATAGGCTGTTGTAGGAGTCTTGGTCAGGCGTCAGGCCTGAGTGTTGGAGGAAGACTGGCTCCATTCTTTCCATGTAGTCACTCAATGTTTCACCAGTTCCCTGTTTAGTGGAATGGATTTTCTGCCAGTCTGTGTGTTTAGGGAAAGCAGCCTTTATAGCGGTAAACACTGCATCCAGCCGCTAGTACATCACGGTTCCACATGTGTTTATAGTCCTTCCATTTCCATTTCAAGCAGCAGCAGAGTATTTCTTTAGTTTCTCTGGTAGTGGGGTTGTACATGGAGATATTTGCTCTTAGCTATTCTTCGAACTTTACAGCATCTTTTGCTGGGTCAGTGACATCACCCACTATTTCATTAATTTCGTCAACATCCCACGGTCTCTCCATTTCCAACATGCCACCACCACTGGGGAAGCGTATTATCAGACACTTTTTCTCCTTTTTCCTATTTCTTCAGTTTTTGTCCTGGCTGCTCGCTTAATTTTCTTCTTTGTCTTGTCTACTTTCTTCACTGACGTCATTGTTCCTGCATGCGCTCCTTCCTTTGCCTCTTGTTTTTCTACGGCTCGTCCACAGGCCCAACCCCAAGTGGGTTGTGAGGGGTGGGAGGTCACTGGAGGATTTGGCAGTGGTGGATACCAGGGGGGCCCAAAGTTAAGGGTTCCCCTCGGAGAAGAAGGGCCAGACAGGCTTCTCCTCCTCCTTCTTCTTCTTCTTCTTCTTCTTCTTCATCCTCCTCTTCTTCTCTGGTAATACCACATGTTTTACCATCAGTCCTCTTACAGATTTATCTTTTGCATTTTCTGCTTCCATTTACCATTTTCTGAAATCGTCCCACTTCACTTTCACTTTGTTCAGCAGAGTAAAATCTCTGAGCTGGTTCAAAAAACCATTGTTATTAACGTTGCACTTGAAAATGCTCATAATCTAACGCCTGCCTCAGACCACTCGTAGAAAGACTAAGTGAGTTGTGAATCGTTAGAAACTTTTTGTCCTCCTGCATCACTTAAAACACAGAAGATCTCCCCTAAACATGGAATCATATATTTCTCTCTGTGATGCCGATAAATTCAGAACTCAGTTCACTACAAATACAAAGTTGCAAATGTCTTTGCAATTGATACAAACAAGTGAGGTATAAAATGATGCTTCAAATGAAAACCGAGATAACTGCATTAAAATATAAACAGTAGGCTATAGTCCTATTTCAATCAAATTGAAATACATGTTCAATCAATTGAGTTCTTGTCACGGTTTCGGCCGAGGCTGCTCCTCCTCCTTGTTCGGGCAGGCTTCGGCGGTCGTTGTCCCCGGAGTACTAGCTACCACCGTTCGATGTTTCATGTTTGTTTGGTTTTGTCTGTTTGTACACCTGTCCCTTGTTAGTGTTTGATTTTGTTTCCTATTTAGTTATCGTGTGTTGGGTCAGGTGTTATGTGTGATTGTTTTTTGTCAAGCTGTTGCTCTCTGTATTTACTCTCGTGTTTTGTTGTTTTCGAGAGTCCGCACTGTGTGCGCTGTCGTTGTTTTACGCACTGTGTTTATTGTGCGTAATTTGTATTTTGCCTCCCGGTTGGGTTGGCTGTTCGCCTGTTTGGTGCTGCTTTCGTTTACTAAAGTCTGTTCACGAACGCCCGTGTTTCCTGCGCTTGATTTCCACACCGCATCTACACTCAGCTACTGACAGAATCACACATCCACCCATGGAATCAGCAGGAGCAACCGTGCCAACGGACATCATGGAGGACCGTCTTCGTGGGCAGGAGGACAGGATCAACCAGATCGGTCACGCCCTGGATCGGGTGATGAACACTCTCCACCGATGGGAAAGCAGCGGGGTACCCACGCCCCCACCTACCGGACCATCCCCATCGGTCAGTCCTCCTGTCCCCCTTCCGGAACCCAGCGGGATTCGGCTCTCGCTCCCGAGGGCGTACGACGGCTCCGCTGCCGGGTGTCAAGGGTTCCTGCTGCAAGTGGAGCTCTACCTCGCCACCGTACACCCGGCGCCCTCAGGACACGAGAGCGTCTCCGCCCTCATCTCCTGTCTCACCGGCAAGGCGTTGGAGTGGGCCAACGCCGAATGGAGGAGAATAGACACCGCTACTATTACCTATGCGGAGTTCTCCCGCCGCTTCCGTGCCGTGTTTGACCATCCACCAGAAGTGAAGGCGGCGGGGGAGCGTCTGTTCTACCTCCGACAGGGGATGAGGAGCGCACAGGATTTTGCTTTGGAGTTCCGGACTCTAGCGGCAGATGCAGGGTGGAATGAGCGGGCCCTCATAGACCACTTCCGCTGCAGCCTCCGGGAGGACGTCCTGAGAGAGTTGGCGTGCAGGGATACCACGTTGTCGTTTGACCAACTGGTCGACATGGCCATTCGGCTGGACACCCTGCTCGCCACCCGTGGACGTCCCGGGTGGGGGTTGCCCATTCCACCTTCCGGCACCTCCGAGCCGAGCCCTATGGAGCTCGGAGGTGCTGGCGCTAGAGAACGGAGGAGTAGGAACCCGAGGGGGGCCGTTCCCTGCACCAACTGTGGCCGTGGAGGGCACACCGCGGCTAGGTGTTGGGGAAGGTCCCCCGGGGGAGGTGAAGGCAGGCCACGCATTGGGGAGTCCTCCCAGGTGAGTAGGCGCCCTACTTACCCAGAGCTTTCTGTCGTTCACATAACCTTGCCTGTTTGTTTCCCACAGGTTGCACCTCATTCCCAGCATAAGGCGCTAGTAGATTCAGGCGCAGCTGGGAATTTTGTAGATCGCCAGTTCTGTGTAGAGTTAGGGATTCCTCTCCTTCCCGTTGATAAGCCTTTCCCTGTACATGCCATAGATAGCCGTCCGTTAGGATCTGGGTTAATTAGGGAGGTCACAGCGCCCCTTAGGATGAAGACGCAGGGGGGTCATGAGGAGACGATTCAGCTCTATCTGATTGACTCTCCTGCGTATCCGGTGGTGCTGGGACTTCCCTGGTTGACTTCCCCATGATCCTACTATTTCGTGGCGAGAGAAAGCTCTTAAAGGGTGGTCTGTTCAGTGTGAGGGGCTATGTCTGGGTGTTTCCATAGGGGCGACCTCGGTGGAGAGTCCAAATCAAATGCCCGCACTGCATATTCCCCCCAAGTATGAGGATTTGACACTGGTGTTTAGTAAGACAAGGGCGGCGCAGCTGCCGCCTCATAGACAGGGGGATTGTGCGATAGATCTCCAGTTAGGAGCAGCACTCCCGCGGAGCCATGTGTATCCCTTGTCTCAAGAGGAGAGGAAGGCGATGGAAACTTACATCGCCGAGTCTCTGAGACAGGGATACATACGGGCCTCCACTTCATCCGCTTCCTCAAGCTTCTTTTTTGTGAAGAAAAAAGATGGAGGTTTGCGCCCGTGTATTGATTACCGCGGTCTCAATCAGATTACGGTGAAGTACAGTTATCCACTTCCTCTGATTGTGACTATGACGGAGTCATTACACGGTGCTCAGTTCTTCACAAAATTGGATCTCAGGAGCGCATATAACTTGGTGCGCATTAGAGAGGGCGATGAATGGAAGACAGCATTTAGCACGACCTCCGGTCATTACGAGTATCTCGTCATGCCATATGGGTTAATGAATGCTCCCTCAGTCTTCCAATCCTTTGTAGATGAGATTTTCCGGGACATGCAGGGGCAGGGAGTAGTCGTGTACATAGACGATATTCTGGTGTACAGTTCTACCCGAGCTGAGCATGTAGCCCTGGTGCGCCGAGTGTTGAGGAGACTGTTGGAGCATGACCTATATGTCAAGGCAGAGAAATGTCTGTTCTTTCAGAAGTCGGTCTCCTTTTTGGGTTATCAGTTGTCTGCGTCAGGGGTGAAGATGGAGGTTGACCGGGTGTCAGCTGTGCGTAATTGGCAAACCCCAACCACTGTGAAAGAGGTGCAACAGTTCTTGGGTTTTGCGAATTATTACCGGAGGTTTATCCGGGGTTTTGGACAGGTGGCAGCTCCCATAACGTCTCTGTTGAAGGGGGGTCCGGTGCGCTTGCGGTGGTCAGCTGAGGCGGACAGGGCTTTTGGGAGACTGAAGGACCTGTTTACCTCGGCGCCGGTGTTGGCGCATCCGGATCCCGCTTTACCATTCCAGGTAGAGGTAGACGCGTCCGAGGCCGGTATTGGGGCCGTCCTCTCACAACGGTCTGGCACACCACCTAAGCTCCGCCCCTGTGCCCTTTATTCTAAGAAGCTCAGTCCGGCGGAGCGGAATTATGACGTAGGGGACAGGGAGCTGTTAGCCGTGGTACAGGCCCTAAAGGTGTGGAGGCATTGGCTTGAGGGGGCTCAACACCCTCTCCTCATTTTGACGGACCACCGTAACCTGGAGTACATCCGGGCAGCTAGGAGACTGAATCCTCGCCAGGCCCGCTGGACTATGTTTCTAGCCCGGTTTGTGTTTAAAATCACTTACATCCCTGGGTCCCAGAACGGGAAGGCAGATGCCCTGTCTCGGCGGTATGACACGGAGGAGAGGTCCATTGAGCCCACTCCCATACTACCAAAGTCTTGTCTGGTGGCACCGGTGGTATGGGAGGTCGATGCAGAGATCGAGCGGGCGTTAAACACCGACCCAAGTCCTCCACAGTGTCCAGCGGGTCGGACGTACGTTCCGCTCGAGGTACGCGATCGCCTCATTTATTGGGCTCATACGTCCCCCTCCTCTGGACATCCAGGTATCGGCCGGACAGTTCACTGCCTCAGCACTAAGTACTGGTGGCCAACGTTAGCCAGGGATGTGAGGGTTTATGTCTCCTCCTGTTCGGTGTGTGCACAGTGCAAGGCGCCCAGACATTTGCCCAGGGGTAAGCTACAACCCCTGCCCGTTCCACAACGACCCTGGTCCCACCTCTCGGTGGACTTTGTTACAGACCTTCCCCCCTCACAGGGGAATACTACCATCCTGGTCGTTGTGGATCGGTTCTCGAAGGCCTGTCGTCTCCTTCCCATGCTGGGTCTCCCTACTGCCCTACAGACCGCTGAGGCTCTGTTTACCCATGTCTTCCGGCATTACGGGGTACCCGAGGATATAGTGTCTGATCGAGGCCCCCAGTTCACCTCCAGAGTGTGGAGAGCCTTTATGGAACGGTTGGGGGTTTCGGTGAGCCTTACCTCGGGTTACCACCCGGAGAGTAATGGGCAGGTTGAACGTGTCAACCAGGATGTGGGTAGGTTTCTGAGGTCTTATTGCCAGGGCCGGCCGGAGGAGTGGGCGAGATACGTTCCGTGGGCCGAGATGGCGCAGAACTCTCTCCGCCACTCCTCCACCCAACTAACCCCTTTCCAGTGTGTGTTAGGGTACCAGCCGGTTCTGGCACCTTGGCACGAGAGCCAGATCGAGGCCCCTGCGGTGGATGAGTGGTTGCGGCGCTCGGAGGAGACATGGAACGCTGCCCACGTCCATCTGCAGCGGGCCATCCGTCGGCATAAGACGAGCGCCGATCTCCACCTCAGTGAGGGGCCTGTATACGCACCTGGAGATCGAGTCTGGCTCTCGACCAGAAACCTGCCCCTCCGCCTGCCCTGCCGGAAGCTGGGTCGGCGGTTTGTGGGGCCATTCAAAGTCCTGAGGAGGTTGAACGAGGTGTGTTACAGGTTAGAACTGCCTATTGATTACAGGAATATTAACCCCTCGTTCCATGTGTCTCTCCTCAGGCCAGTGGTAGCTGGTCCACTCCAGGACTATGAGATAGAGGAGACTCCTCCGCCCCCGTTGGACATCGAGGGGGCTCCGGCGTACACTGTGAGGTCCATCCTTGATTCGAGACGCCGGATGGGGGGTCTCCAATATCTCATGGAGTGGGAGGGGTACGGCCCGGAGGAGCGGTGCTGGGTGCCGAGGAGGGACATATTAGACCTGTCCCTGCTGACCGAGTTCCATCGGGGTCATCCTACGCGCCCTGCTCCGCGTCGTCCTGGTCGTCCCCGAGGCCGGGATTGGCGCACGGCTGGAGCCGCGCGTCAAGGGGGGGGTACTGTCACGGTTTCGGCCGAGGCTGCTCCTCCTCCTTGTTCGGGCAGGCTTCGGCGGTCGTCGTCCCCGGAGTACTAGCTACCACCGTTCGATGTTTCATGTTTGTTTGGTTTTGTCTGTTTGTACACCTGTCCCTTGTTAGTGTTTGAATTGTTTCCTATTTAGTTATCGTGTGTTGGGTCAGGTGTTATGTGTGATTGTTTTTTGTCAAGCTGTTGCTCTCTGTATTTACTCTCGTGTTTTGTTGTTTTCGAGAGTCCGCACTGTGTGCAATGTCGTCGTTTTACGCACTGTGTTTATTGTGCGTAATTTGTATTTTGCCTCCCGGTTGGGTTGGCTGTTCGCCTGTTTGGTGCTGCTTTCGTTTACTAAAGTCTGTTCACGAACGCCCGTGTTTCCTGCGCTTGATTTCCACACCGCATCTACACTCAGCTACTGACAGTTCTATTTTTCTACTTATAGGCTAATCTTTCATTTGTCAATATTTTTCATGATGTGTAGCCTAACATGTGCGCAATGAAGTGCCAAATCTGTGATTTAGAATAAACTACCTCAATATTTGCAGCTGTAGGTGCTAATATCTCTCTAGGAGCTGATCCGTCATCAGTATTGTGAACTAATTATAATTATAAGGAAAGATTTTAATGGAGAAAGCTGATCCGAGAGCAGCGCTCCCCTTCTTTCGATCCTATCAGTATCGATACATGCTCCACCGGACGTGATACCTTGTCATGCTGCTGATCCAGTTTCTGCTGGTCTGCCTGCGGATATGGAACTCTGACCTGTTCACCGGACGTGCGACCTTGTCCTGAACCTGCTGTTTCGACCCTCTCTCTCTCTCCCTCTACCACACCTGCTGTCTCGACCTCTGAATGCTCGGCTATGATAAGCAAACTGACATTTACTCCTAAGGTGCTGACGTGTTGCACCCTCTTTAACCACAGTGATTATTATTTGACCCTGCTAGTCATCTATGAACATTTTAAAATCTTGAAAAACTATCTGAACCATATCCTCTTATAATCTCCACCAGCACAGCCAGAAGAGGACTGGCCACCCCTCAGAGCCTGATTCCTCTCTAGGTTTCTTCCTAGGTTCCTGCCTTTCTAGGGAGTTTTTCCTAGCCACCATGCTTCTACATCTGCATTGCTTGCTCTTTGGGGTTTTAGACTGGGTTTCTATATAAGCACTTTGTGACAACTGCTGATGTAAAAAATGTATTCTGGGAACGCATTTGAAGCAGACCAGGCCAGGGTTTGGGGTTTGAGAAGTCAATGAGAGGTAAAAATGACTTCCTCAGTTGTTAATATTGAAAATGTTCTGTCTTAAGTTGTTTAATGAACTGACACATTTTCATGTTAGTCAAAAACAACGATTTGACGGCCTGCACATGTGCAGTTCAACACAACACGACCATTAGACCCAATGACGTATTTCTGCGCATGAGCTTCAAATCAAATCAAATTGTATTTCTCACATGCGCCGAAAACAACAGTGGTACACTTTACCGTGAAATGCTTACTTACGAGTCCTTTCCCAACAATGCAGAGTTAAAAAGTCACAAAAATTAGCTAAATAAAAAAAGGAAATAGTAACATAATAAAATAACAATAATGAGCCTATAAGGAGTACCGAGTCAATGTGCAGGATACCAGGAGGTTGAGATAATAATGAGGCTATAAGGAGTACCAGTACTGAGTCAATGTGCAGGGGTACCAGGTAGTTGAGGTAGTTGAGGTAATAATGAGGCTATAAGGAGTACCAGTACTGAGTCAATGTGCAGGGGTACCAGGTAGTTGAAGTAATAACTAGACTATATACAAGGAGTTCCAGTACTGAGTCAATGTGCAGCGGTACCAGGTAGTTGAGGTAGTTGAGGTAATATATACATGTAGGTAGGGGTAAAAGTGACTAGGCAATCAGGATAGAGATTATACATCCTCATCCAGGGAGTGCACACACACTCACTGACAGACACACACACACACACACACACACACACACACAGGGAGGGAATGTTGTGTTTGTTTAATATTGTTTCAGGACTATGAAAATTGAAAAAATTATTAGCCTATGGATTATGAAAACAACAAAAATAAATGGTAAAATGGGAGAGGAGAAATGACTAGAGACAGTGTTGTTTAACTCACTGACCATAACCCATGAGTTCTTCTTACCTTTGTTCAGTAGAAAAGTCCCTCTCTCTAAACTCTATAGGACGATTCATAGACCAGTCACTTTTCATGGACACACAGCTGGGTACAGGGGAGGCTGGTCTCTCCTGCTTGATTGGGCTTCAACACAACAGAGACAAACATTACGTCTCTCATCTACTCTGAGCTCAGATGGGGAAACAAGAGTTTCATTCCAAAACGCTTTATATCCATTTTCAGAAATGTTGGTAAATTAATGTTTTTTTTTTGCAAAATGCTATATATCTGCCTCACTCTCAGAGAAATAAGTAGTACTGCTAGGTTTTACACAGTAATAATATATCTGCCTCACTCTCAGAGAAATAAGTAGTACTGCTAGGTTTTACACAGTAATGATATATATCTGCCTCACTCTCAGAGAAATAAGTAGTACTGCTAGGTTTTACACAGTCAAATGTGACCGACTGGCTCGATTCGGTCTTATGTAGCAACATTTGAAATTGTGTTTTTTCCATTGGATAAAAGTAGAGACTCAGCTAGAAAAAGGTATATCATACACTACAGTTGAGGAACAATGGGAAAGTAATTCTGCTTTGAAAGATGATAAACTTGTAACCTCACTTTTGAGAAAATGGCGTTTGAATGTTTTGGTACACCTACTGGAGAGCTCTTCTTTATCTACAGTGGTATTACTTTGGCAGATAATGTCACCCATCTAAATAAATAGTATATATATATAGTTAACTAAATGTATGGTGTTTTTTGTTTATGTCAGTTTCATTGTTTGTTATGCTATAAATTGTTATGGTTGTAAGTGGTAAAATGAACTAGAAAATGTCATATTTTGCAATTCTGAGTAATTACTACTTTAGTAAGGATATACTTTATTCAGTATTACTGCAGTTGCTAAATAATTCCAATAGATGGCAGCATAAGACCACAAATGACATTTCAGAAGGTTAGTTTAGTTTTCTCCCTGGATACACCACCACTCCCCCTTACATGAAAACTCCTTCACACTCTTTTTACTGTCCCTTTCCACACTGCTAACGCAAGAGGAACGACTGAAAAAGCATTTAACACATTACTGTGAAATAATATAATGATGATTCATGTTTATTTTTACCTGTTTTTATGCTCATGTTTTGAAATTATACTTCATTACTATAACGATTATCAATAAGCCTGAACATTAATTTAGTCAACTCTGGTCGAGAAAAACGTATTTTCCTAGTACATTCATTGTCAGATTCATCAACCAGCAGCGAGCACTCTGCCTTCTAGCACAAGCGAGGGGCATGTTGAGGTACATTTGCTAACCGGGAGGGTTGCATGATGTAGTTTATTGGTGGGCTGGAAGACGCACTCTTGTCTTATCTATTCCGAGGTTGTTTAATCACAATATTAGATATTTAAAAAATGCATGTATACTAGGGTTGAGGTTGGAGCATCTGACTAGTGATTATTTACCAGGGGTTCAACACCTGCTATAGTCACTATTTAATTGCTCTTCCAAAAGCATCACAGGCCTAAAACGAGATATATAGCTAACTAAAGTAATGAGTGACCATTTTATAAAATCATGGGACATATAGTATTTGGTTGCATGCTATTTTATGTCAATCATATTTCTGCTTGTAGCCTGTAACTGATGCTTCGTGGTCTTATGCTGCCATCTATTGGAAATATTTAGCTATTAAAAGTTATTAATTCACGTACAGACGTTGGTGAGGCAGCTGAGAAATAAAGTGTATTAGATCAGTCACAAACCTGCCCCACGCCAATTGCTGGACTTTCACACAGAGGTTACTAGGTCACCCAATTCAAAACAAATGTGTCTTATTTATCAAGTGCTCTGTCTTGCTATTATACATATAATGAAATAACAACAAAATAATCAAAACACTATTTAATACTATAATTGTATTTACTAAGATAATATTATTACTAAAATAGTTTCTAAAAGTGTTCTAGGCTACCCTACCCTAGAATTAGGGGTTAGGGTTACGGCCAAAATAGGTTATAAGTAGGGTAAGAGTTTCTGTATAGCACTTTGTGACATCTGCTGGTGTAAAAAGGGCTTTATAAATACATTTGATTGATTGTTAGGTTTAGGGTTTTTATGGCAAAAAACTGTATGGGTTTATAGCACTCTTGCTCCTCCTTGTGGCCGTATGTGGGTACTACATAACTCATTCATGAAATTTTTTACATTTACATTTTACATATTTAGCACACGCTCTTATCCAGAGCGACTTACAGTTAGTGAGTGCATACATTTTCATACTGGCCCCCCGTGGGAAACGAACCCACAACCCTGGTGTTGCAAGCGCCATGCTGTACCAACTGAGCTATATGACACTTGCTAGGCTCATAATCTGAGGTAGCAACTGCATCCGATCTACAAATCCATTAGCTAGACCACCCGATTAGACAACAATCACCCCATTATACCCATTTGGTTTGCAACTCAGTGAAACTGCGCAGCATTCGCTCAATTTGATGCCTACGAACGAAGATTTCGTTGCATATCAAATTACCCAGCAGCCATTTAGAAACAACAAGTCATCAGAAAAATTGTTATTTCTTAATTTATTTCTTAAAATGTCTTCTGGCTGTTTAAATCTGCCACATCTTGAAAAAGAGGACAGGGACATGCGTTTTGTTTAGATTGTACACTTTTTTCTTAAAACAAATATTACATTTACATTTTAGTCATTTAGCAGACGCTCTTATCCAGAGCGACTTACAGGAGCAATTAGGGTTAAGTGCCTTGCTCAAGGGCACATTAACGTCATTTAGCAGACGCTCTTAGCCAGAGCGACTCGCAAATTGGTGCGTTCACCCTATGGCCAGTGGGATAACCACTTTACAATTGGGGGGGGGGGGGGGTTAGAAGGAACACTTTATCCTATCCCAGGTATTCCTTAAAGAGGTGGGGTTTCAAATGTCTTCGGAAGGTGGTGAGTGACTCCGCTGTCCTGGCGTCGTGAGGGAGCTTGTTCCACCATTGGGGTGCCAGAGCAGCGAACAGTTTTGACTGGGCTGAGCGGGAGCTATGCTTCCGCAGAGGAAGGGGAGCCAGCAGGCCAGAGGTGGATGAACGCAATGCCCTCGTTTGGGTGTAGGGACTGATCAGAGCCTGAAGGTACAGAGGTACAGAGGTACAGAGGTGCCGTTCCCCTCACTGCTCCATAGGCAAGCACCATGGTTAAATATGGTTAACCATGACCAGAAAATGTTTAACGTTTGATGGCTTTGCGCCAGACAACACCTCTTAAACTGTGGCTCACCACAACATGTACTCAGGTTAACATTGAGCGCGCTCACCAAGTAACCGTAACCTTGTTACCTGAGGTAAATCTACAGGGTTAGCGCTCACCAAGTAGCCGTAACCTTGTTAATAATAAGTTACCTGAGGTAAATCTACAGGGTTAGCGCTCACCAAGTAGCCGTAACCTTGTTAATAATAAGTTACCTGAGGTAAACCTAAAGGGTTAACGCTCACCAAGTAGCCATAACCTTGTTAATAATAAGTTACCTGAGGTAAACCTACAGGGTTAACGCTCACCAAGTAGCAGTAACCTTGGTAATAATAAGTTACCTGAGGTAAACCTACAGGGTTAACGCTCACCAAGTAGCCATAACCTTGTTAATAATAAGTTACCTGAGGTAAACCTACAGGGTTAACGCTCACCAAGTAGCAGTAACCTTGGTAATAATAAGTTACCTGAGGTAAACCTACAGGGTTAACGCTCACCAAGTAGCCATAACCTTGTTAATAATAAGTTACCTGAGGTAAACCTACAGGGTTAACGCTCACCAAGTAGCAGTAACCTTGGTAATAATAAGTTACCTGAGGTAAACCTACAGGGTTAACGCTCACCAAGTAGCTGTAACCTTGTTAATAATCAGTTACCTGAGGTAAACCTACAGGGTTAATGCTCACCAAGTAGCCATAACCTTGTTAATAATAAGTTACCTGAGGTAAACCTACAGGGTTAACTAACCTTGTTAATAATAAGTTACCTGAGGTAAACCTACAGGGTTAATGCAGGCAGGTCTCATTGATAACAATAGTGAAGCTGGCATTGTGACGCAGAACAATGGGCTGGGAATAGAACGTTCTGAAGGCGAGTCGGTGTCACGGAGCTCAATAGAACTAATAGGAGCTGGTAGGGTGAAAAATACCCTAAAATAAGGCCTGTTTTTTCGCGATTACTTCATAACCAGGGACAGAAGGTAATATTATGAAACTGGGCTCCATGGCGGATGCAATGAACTAATTTTATCAGAAATAAACGTTGTAAAAAATGTCACTTGAGGCGCCCCGAAAATAATATTCAAAAGTTCAGTCCTTGGACACAGAGGGATTAAACACTAAAGTTACCGTCCATCTAGTGAAGAGAGGAGAACCGGACAGAGGGATGGTAGGAAGCCAGCATCCGTCAACGAGAGAGGGAGAAGCCCTCCACCGTATTTAACAGGTGGAAGAAACAACCCGGGAGCTCCATCGGTCCACAAGAAATGCAGGCAGCCGGTGATGATGTAGTGGTAGCTAGGATAACTAGGATGGTGCTGGTAGAGTAGCTAGCTTAGCTAGCTGTACCGACTAGCTTGGATAGCTAGCAGGTCGTCCGTCTGTCCCTCGAGGATGATGACGAATCCGGTGAACCACACAATTAAACAAGAATAGCGAGTGAAAAGGATCTGGCTACACTCATACTGTCACTGACCATTACGCAAAAAGCAAATTGAACAATAAACTTCGGCGTCTCAACACTGTAACGAACTCCGTCGTTATTCCCCAACATCACCTCAGCCCACTCTGCGCGTAACTGGACAATATGCTTGGCGCCAAACCGTACGTGGAGGCGGACAGTTCCAGAACGCGGACATGAGCAGAGCAACACAATACATTTACGTTTACATTTTAATCACTTAGCAGACGCTCTTATCCAGAGCGACTTACAGTTAGTGAGTGCATACATAACCCAGTCTTTACACTGGCTTACATTAGTCATATTCATTTTTATATGTAAAACAAACATTCAAAGTTTTTTTTATAACAATATTTTGAGATCTGGGCCCATATCCACAAAGTGTCTCAGAGTAGAACATTGGTCGTATAAGTGCTGAGAATAAAGACATTTTACACTTATGGGTATAAATTAAAGCTATGCATGAAGCCTCTAGTCCCACCTAGTCGGTAGATATTTAGGACACCTCATGAGCTGTCCTAACCAGTTAAGAGGTACCAGCAGGTGTCTTGATAATACTATAGAATAATGCAGTGAGTCAGTGGTTCCTGCGCCACATGTAATTGCTTTGGAGTAGTTAAAAATAATATTTTTATATTTCTATATGATCAATCCATAAATAATATAGACCTACATGCAACCGTATGTCTTGTGCTTTTGGCAATGATTTCTGTATAATAATTATGTATAAGTGATACCATTAATGTCTGCATAGCATGTTGTCTTCATTTTGGCAGATTAACTCATGCTTATTTCTGAAGAGTAACTCAGGTTTTCGCCCAGCGGCTAAGGAGTTGGAGCTGTGGCAGGAGTTGGACCTATGGCAGAAAGGTGGCTTGTTCGAATCCTGGGCCGGGCGCTGGAAAAAACGGCCGGGCTTGATCTGACCACAGGAGGGCTGCTGGGTTCACATCCTCAAAACATTCACCTTTTGTTGATCAGAACTCTAGAAGTTCTTCTTCACTGAAACCAAAAATATATATAACTTTTAGTGGTTCCATATATTAAGGAAGTGATAGAAGCATTTCTGGTTCTATAAGGAACCTTCTTTTCTAAGTGTATAATAAACACGTTTTTCTTTTGATTATTTAATTACCTACATCATGTTATTTCAAGTTATCCCTTTGGAGCACAACATCACGTTGTTAAAAAATAATCATAAATTGGCCATGGCTATAAATTGGGCAATTGAAGGCATCTAGGGGGAAATATGTGTTCGATGAAAATGAACATTGTATGCAAAGTTGTAGGCAACATTATTGACAAGGGACCCTGATGCCTACGATGCCAAAGCTATTTCGAGTTGTTAAACGGGTGTGAAGAGTGTGTTGGTATAATGGTAATATTGTCAAAATTCTGCTTGTAACAACCATCAGAATTGGTTAAAGAAATATGCATTCCATTATATTAGGCAATAATGAAGAGTAGGTAAAGTGGTCGCGTCGTATTAAAATTCTATCAAATGTCTTCCATTGCAACCAGTCCAGTCAGGGTGCTGCAGAACCCCTGCAGTACCTCCACTGACCCCTGATTGAGAACTCCTGATTTAGCAGATACTCTAATCCAGAGTGATTTACAGTAAGTGCATTCATCTTAAGATAGCTATTTATTTTGTAAATAAAATTAATACATTATTCATAAAATTGTCATCTCACCTCTTAGCTTTGGTGTCATGTCCCCCAGAGAGACTTGATTTAGAGGCAGGGACCCCCTCCTCTCTCTCCCCAGAGAGACTCATTTTAGAGGCAGGGCCCCCCTCCTCTCTCTCTCCAGAGAGACTCATTTTAGACCACTGACCCCTAAACAGAGATGCAGCATGTTGGTTGTGGTGAACACAGTGACAACTAATTCTAGAATGTAAATTGTTCTCTTTTACTCATGATCTCTTAGAAATAAAACATTTACTAACAGACACATCCAAACAGTCAGGTGATTTAATTTAATCACATGAACATTGTTATGTTCGTCAACAAGAAATAAAACATTGTCTCTCAAACAGAAGAAGGAACTAACAAAGAGTCACTAACAACAACCAAAACGAAACAGGTGGTTTTAGGAGGGGTTCTGAAAGACACTCATGGGGGTGTCCACTAGTGATGGGAAACAGAGGCTTTCTGAACGCTTTGGGGCTTTCACCAAATTGTAACCGAAAATGCCATTGATAGATTTGAGTGCTAATAAACAACATTTAGTTAGAATGTGGGGTTCGCTTTTTGCCTCCAGGTTCACTATGTTTTGAAAAACGATGCATCTGTGGTGTTATTTAGGATACTAAAGACATAATATTATTATAGGCTACACTAAATAAAACACATTATTTAAACAACAATGGGAAGATTGCGGTTTCACAGAAAATAATTGTTCGACCATAGCAGGGATTCAATCTTGTGCCTATGTTGATGTCTGATCCCAATCCCCGTCCCTACCTGCTGAGCTCCCATTCAGGGGCTACAAACTGGAAGACATCAAACTAAATGTGTAAATAAGGTGTCCAGTAGAGGTCAGTGTTTGAAAAAGACTTTGCTTTGAAAAAAGCACCGGCACCAGGGAGAAATCAGGGAGATCTCTCGCATTTTGCAACACATGGTTCAAAAAAGCATGAGATTAAACAAAGCTTCGGACGCCATTGGTCATGTGGTAATGTTACTTCGAAACTATCCATGGCAGCGTTTCAAACACTTAAAAGACTCCCTCTCCCCTCAGCCCTCAAGTTAAGTGGACACTTCTGATGACGTATCATGACGTATGATGAGTGGACACTTGCAGGGCAAAGGGCGAGGGAAGAATGGATGAATTGTAAATGGACCGCCCTTGCCCAGAAATGTGTCACTCGTTTGTCCCACGGTTGTGTTTTCAGTCATCATAGCGACCGTTCTCTCTGCGTGGTGCGTGGGAAATGCATGTTACATCTTCAGCCGTTGTAGGAAAGATGCATCTTAAAACACTGGTAAGCCTAAATTCCATCGCTATCGGGAAAACGGGCCCTGAGTGACTTACAATACAGTTGCCGTATTGTAGTGTAATTTAGCTTTTAAAAAACTTGATTTGCCCTAACAAAATATTTTAATGAATTATAATCCATATAATAATTCACATTTCCTGTTGCTGCAGGATAATCTTTCTATTTCTGCTGTGAGAAACTGGGTCAAATTAAGATATGGCATCTGTAAGTGCATTTATCTTGAGATAGCTAAGTGATACAACCACATATCACAGTCAAATATACAGGATACGAACATCCCATTCCAGCTAAACATTGGATATATAGCGTTTTGAAAAAAAATCAAATTTTCATGGACATCTCAAATCTAGAACAGAAATATTGAAGGTACCAACCAATAAGCAATCATTTCTGATGAAAAAAACACAAATGTGAATTTTCTTTGTGTATAAATTCTTAAACAATATTGTCAGCTCACCTCTTAGTTTTGGTGTCAGGTCTCCCAAAGAGACTCATTTTAGAGGCAGGGACCCCCTCCTCTCTCTCCCCAGAGAGACTCATTTTAGAGGCAGGGCCCCCCTCCTCTCTCTCCCCAGAGAGACTCATTTTAGACCACTGACCCCTAAACAGAGATGCAGCATGTTGGTTGTGGTGAACACAGTGACAACTCATTCTAGAATGTCCATTGTTCTCTTTTACTCATGATCTCTTAGAAATCTAAAATCTATTAATTACAATTCTGAAATAAGTAACGCTTTGAACACACCAACTGAGTTATTGCATTTTGGTACACCAGAAGTACATTCATTTCCAATTGAACGCTGCTTTTGCCTTGCAGCATTGTGTTGCAGAGGCAGTTGCAGTGCGTTCTGTGTGGTTCATAAATTGGATTAATCAAACGTATGCGTCAAACTGTATGCGTAAACAGGTTGACAGAAATGGTAGCAGAAGGTGAATGTTTCACTTTTGTTGCACAAATATTTAGATGATGCTGCATACTATTTTGCGCAATGACGCAGTCGGTGTGTTCAAACCGTAATATTGAAGGTACCCACAAGCAATAATTTCTGATGAAAAAACTCATGTGAAAAAATTGTGGACATATAGTTTTGGAAATGTAATTAATAATTCTTAAACAAAACTGTAATCTCACCTCTTAGTTTTGGTGTCATGTTCCCCAGAGAGACTCATTTTGGAGGCAGGGACCCCCTCCTCTCTCTCCCCAGAGAGACTCATTTTAGAGGCAGGGACCCACTCCTCTCTCTCCCCAGAGAGACTCATTTTAGACCACTGACCCCTAAACAGAGATGCAGCATGTTGGTTGTGGTGAACACAGTGACAACTAGTTCTTGATTGACAATTGTTCTCATTTAATAATAATCTCTTAGAAATAAAACGTATACTAACAGACATATCGAAACAGTCAGGCTATTTAATGCAATCAGATGAACATCTGGTTGTGACATCTCTTCTCCATGTTAACTGTCAATAATAATAATAAGTCACTGTTTGTTAAGGTAGTTATAGACAGTGCAGCAACACAAGGCCATGTCTCACACTTATTTGTATTCATTAAAAGTCGGCCATTTGTTGTCTTTGAATCTGAGAATGTAGACAGAAGGGCTAAAACAGGCATGATTGATCTGAGGGGAAATCATTGATACATTCAGAAAGTATTTTTGCAACAAGTAGGAGATTTATATTATGTAAAGTAGGCTAGGTTATAATATATACAGTGGGGGAAAAAAGTATTTAGTCAGCCACCAATTGTGCAAGTTCTCCCACTTAAAAAGATGAGAGAGGCCTGTAATTTTCATCATAGGTACACGTCAACTATGACAGACAAATTGAGAGAAAAAAATTCAGAACATCACATTGTAGGATTTTTTATGAATTTATTTGCAAATTATGGTGGAAAATAAGTATTTGGTCACCTACAAACAAGCAAGATTTCTGGCTCTCACAGACCTGTAACTTCTTCTTTAAGAGGCTCCTCTGTCCTCCACTCGTTACCTGTATTAATGGCACCTGTTTGAACTTGTTATCAGTATAAAAGACACCTGTCCACAACCTCAAACAGTCACACTCCAAACTCCACTATGGCCAAGACCAAAGAGCTGTCAAAGGACACCAGAAACAAAATTGTAGACCTGCACCAGGCTAGGAAGACTGAATCTGCAATAGGTAAGCAGCTTGGTTTGAAAAAATCCCAGAACCACACGGGGGGACCTAGTGAATGACCTGCAGAGAGCTGGGACCAAAGTAACAAAGCCTACCATCAGTAACACACTACGCCGCCAGGGACTCAAATCCTGCAGTGCCAGACGTGTCCCCCTGCTTAAGCCAGTACATGTCCAGGCCCGTCTGAAGTTTGCTAGAGTGCATTTGGATGATCCAGAAGAGGATTGGGAGAATGTCATATGGTCAGATGAAACCAAAATATAACTTTTTGGTAAAAACTCAACTTGTCGTGTTTGGAGGACAAAGAATGCTGAGTTGCATCCAAAGAACACCATACCTACTGTGAAGCATGGGGGTGGAAACATCATGCTTTGGGGCTGGTTTTCTGCAAAGGGACCAGGACGACTGATCCGTGTAAAGGAAAGAATGAATGGGGCCATGTATCGTGAGATTTTGAGTGAAAACCTCCTTCCATCAGCAAGGGCATTGAAGATGAAACGTGGCTGGGTCTTTCAGCATGACAATGATCCCAAACACACCGCCTGGGCAACGAAGGAGTGGCTTCGTAAGAAGCATTTCAAGGTCCTGGAGTGGCCTAGCCAGTCTCCAGATCTCAACCCCATAGAAAATCTTTGGAGGGAGTTGAAAGTCTGTGTTGCCCAGCGACAGCCCCAAAACATCACTGCTCTAGAGGAGATCTGCATGGAGGAATGGGACAAAATACCAGCAACAGTGTGTGAAAACCTTGTGAAGACTTACAGAAAACGTTTGACCTGTGTCATTGCCAACAAAGGGTATATAACAAAGTATTGAGAAACTTTTGTTATTGACCAAATACTTATTTTCCACCATAATTTGCAAATAAATTCATTAAAAATCCTACAATGTGATTTTCTGGAATTTTTTTTCTCATTTTGTTTGTCATAGTTGACGTGTACCAATGATGAAAATTACAGGCCTCTCTCATCTTTTTAAGTGGGAGAACTTGCACAATTGGTGGCTGACTAAATACTTTTTTTCCCCACTGTACATAGAAGGCCATAGACACCCAGTCCCAGGTTGACTTAAGAATAGAGGAGAATGAGAATGAGCAGCATGTCTGTCCATGCGGGCTTTCAGATCCTCATTCTCCTGCTGGACCTTTTGGAAGGCATTCGTCCAGCTTTAACGCTTTTCTCCATCTACAAAAACATCCAAAACATTCAAGACTAGATAGAAAAATGGTCTTAAAATTGATGCCTGAACTATAGGTGTGTCCATCTGCATCAGTTTGTGGTCCTGTTGGTGCAGCTGTTTGTTCTTGATATCCAGCACCACATTGAGGCTCTCCACCTCCTGCTCCAGATACAGGGAGTCCTTCTGGAACGGCACAACAAGAGGGTGGTCTGAATAAGACTAGTCTGAATGAGTGTGATAATTCCAGATGAGGTTAGCCTCTGCCCATAACAGTTATACAACCCTACATCCATAACCTAATCAACAGAGGGCACCATACCTAGGTGACAAAAACACCCCACTGTGTAAGCCCAATTTAATATACACCATTACAATAAATCCATTATGTATTTTAGGCAGGTCTAAAAGAAACATGATTAAAATTAAGAAAATGCATTTCAGAAGAACAGAACATGAGTAGGCCTACTGTAAGTTATCTGGCTATACACCATGCCATAGGCTGTAGGCTTGTTCATTTAGCTGACAAGATATGCTTATAAGTCATGCCATTATTTTTATTTTATATTATTTTATAGTAAGAACAATATAATTCAACTTAGCTGAAAAAAATGTAAAGGATATTTTTCTCATTCTGGAGCAGGATTTCAGAAAGTTTCAAAAAAAGCTTGCGCTCTGTTCCTTGCCTCATGCTGCACAGCTGTTCTCTCATCAAGTGATCCTATTTTCACCCATCAGACACCCATATGCTATGAAGCCCCTAAATAAGATCTGGTGCAACCAATTACCTTCAGAAGTTACATAACTTGTTAAATAAAGTCCACCTGTGTGCAAGCTAAGTGTCACATGATCTCAGTATATATACACCTGTTCTGAAAGGCCCCAGAGTATGCAACACCACTAAGCAAGGGGCACCATGAAGACCAAGGAGCTCTCCAAACAGGTCAGGAACAAAGTTGTGGAGAAGTACAGATCAGGGTTGGGTTATAAAAAAATATCCGAAACTTTGAACATCCCACGGAGCACCATTAAATCCATTATTAAAACATTGAAAGAATATGGCACCACAATAAACCTGCCAAGAAAGGGCCGCCCACCAAAACTCACAGACTCCCAACACCTCTCATCACCCGAGAACACCATCCCCACAGTGAAGCATGGTGGTGGCAGCATCATGCTGTGGGGATGTTTTTCCATCGGCAGGGACTGGGAAACTGGTCAGAATTGAAGGAATGATGGATGGCGGTAAATACAGGGAAATTCTTGAGGGAAACCTGTTTCATTCTTCCAGAGATTTGAGACTGGGATGGAGGTTCACCTTCCAGCAGGACAATGACCCTAAGCATACTGCTAAAGCAACACTCGAGTGGTTTAAGGGGAAACATTTAAAGCCCAGACCTCAATCCAATTCAGAATATGTGGTATGACTTAAAGATTGCTGTACACCAGCGGAAACCATCCAACTTGAAGGAGCAGTTTTGCCTTAAAGAATGGGCAAAAATCCCAGTGGCTAGATGTGCCAAGCTTATAGAGACATACCTCAAGAGACTTGCAGCTGTAATTGCTGCAAAAGGTGGCTCTACAAAGTATTGGCTTTGGGGGGGTGAATAGTTATGCATGCTCAAGTTCTGTTTTTTTGTCTTATTTCTCGTTTGTTTCACAAGAAAAAATATTTTGCATCTTCAAAATGGTAGGCATGTTGTATAAATCAAATGATACAAACCCCCCCAAAAATCAATTTAATTCCAGGTTGTAAGGCAACAAAATAGGAAAAATGCCAAGGGGGGTGAACACTTTCACTGTAAGCCACTGTATATGCCATGGCCTCTCCAACCCTGTTCATGCAGTTACCCAGTGCTTAATTTTGAGAAACCAAGTTAAATCTGTTTGGGATCGTCGATAGTAACATGTTTTCACAACTACACATATTAAATATTTTCATTAAAACTTTTGACAGCCCCTCTCTCTGCGCGCTGGAGTAAGGAATGAAGGAGAGAGGGGAAGAGATGTAAATGCACAGTGGTGAGATGTATGTAGCTACAAGGTGATGTGTCAGCCTATTCATTATATAAAAAATAAGAAAACTCTATTATAGGCTATTAAAAATCAAATACAAATTCACTGTAATTGTAGGCTAAATCTGTAAGCCATTCTGCACAATCAATGAACCAACAGTATCGCCTAGGGCTATACGTTTTCTCCCACACTCATGGATAGAAAGGTTGGAGAGTAGCATAAGGTAACCAGTCCATCCAGTATGCATAATAATACAGTCCACACTCAAAAGGCCATTACTATTTATTATTATTCTTATTTATTTTTTTTTGGGGGGGGGGGGGGGGGGGTAATATGCAGTAGGCTATGTATGGTATACTGAACAAAAATAAAACGCAACATGCAACAATTTCAACTATTTGACTGAGTTACAGTTCATATTAGGAAGTCAGTCAATTGAAAAAAATTCATTAGGCCCTCATCTATGGATTTCACATGACTGGGCAGGGGCGCAGACATGGGTGGGCCTGGCTCCCCAGGGAGTGGCCTAGCCAATCAGAATTTTTTTACCACAAAAGGGCTTTATTACAGACAGAAATACTCCTCAGTTTCATCAGCTGTCCGGGTGGCTGGTCTCAAACGATCCCACAGGTGAAGAAGCCGGTTGTGGAGGTCCTGGGCTGGCGCGGTTAAATGTGGTCTGCGGTTGTGAGGCCGGTTGGACGTACTGCCAAATTCTCTAAAATTACGTTGGAGGCGGCTTATGGTAGAGAAATTAACATTACATTCTCTGGCAACAGCTCTGGTGGACATTCCTGCAGTCAGCATGCCAATTGCACGCTCCCTCAAAACTTGAGACATCTGTGGCATTGTGTTGTGTGACAAAACTGCACATTTTAGAGTGGCCTTTTATTGTCCCCAGCACAAGGTGCACCTGTGTAATGATCATGCTGTTTAATCAGCTTCTTGATATGCCACAGATGTCAGGTGGATGGATTATCTTGGCAAAGGAGAAATGCTCACTAACAGGGATGTAACCACATTTGTGAACAAAATTCTAGAGAAATAAGCTTTTTGTGCGAATGGAACATTTCTGGGATCTTTCATTTCAACCAACACGTTCCATGTAGTTCAGTATAGATCATTCTAAGAAACAGCAACAGCCTAGTGCGTTTCTGTTGAGAGAGAGGTGGGAAATGCAGTCAGTGTGTTACACTGGACCAAAATAAGATCTGGGCCTGCGTTTCACATTCCACATGTAAACATGGGACCAACACTTTACATGTTGCGTTAATTTTTTTGTTCAGTATATAATGGCACAATAATTTTAATTCTGTTTTATTTTTTGTGGGCTTGGGCTCATATATAGGCCTATGCATAAGCTCTAATATGCATATGGATGTTTTGAATTAATCATCACCTTATAAAGTGCTATCCATTTCGTTGTGTTAGGCTTTGAAACAACATCCACAACAACCATGTTTTCCACTCAGTTTAACCTGTTGTTGAACATCTTTCTTTAAATTGATCAATCACAGCGAGGTGAGTTTTAAAAGCATGAAACTGTTTTGATAAGTGTTTGATGTGATTTTCGATTGTATTTGAATTGATGTGAGAGTGATTAGAGGGACAATAGAGCCCTGAGCACCAGGCCATTAGCGACCTGACGGTCGTTAGCTAGTTGGGTACTACCAACGCATGTCCAGAGTGCATAAGAGGAGAGGTGACTCAGTCACGTGGAATTTGACTGCGGTCATGACTCATGACTGCCAGTGTGACGGTAATACGGTCACCACAACAGCCTTACTCAAACATGGCCAATGCTTTCAACCACATAGGAGAGAATTAAAGTCATTATAGGTTGTAAAACTATACACCGTGTGGTGTTTCAACTATTCCCCATGACTCCCACAGCCCCAAGCAGGCAGTGGACCACTGGGTTGATCCTGGTGGTTATTGTCAGTCTATTTCTAGCCTACCAGAGTGGCTGGAAGGGTAGTACAGAGGTCGTTATCGCAATCCCCTCATGTGCATTGTTAGAATGCTGCGAGGAAATGGGCACCCAATCAATACTGATTATGACCGACAGCAGCCTAACTTTAACAATGCACTCTTGGGTGGTGTCAAAAATGGCACCCTATTCACTTTATAGTGCACTACTGTTGACCAGAGGCGCTGGTTGGAAGGAGTGCACTATATAAGAAATAGACAAAAATACAGAAAGAGAAGAAAACACCATTATACACTGGAGGTCCTGTATGCCTCAGTTGGTACAGCATGGCGCTTGCAATGCCAGGATTGTGGGTTCTATTCCTGGGACCACCCATATGTAAAATGTGTGCACGCATGCCTATGTTGCTTTGGACAAAAGTGTCTGCTAAATCGCATATATTATTGAGGGAGGGAGATAGGGCAGTGCTGTTGCTTAGCGTCAATGACACTTACCTCTGAACGTTATTGGAGTGGGCTGTAAGATGAGAGTGAATGTGAGGGGTGTTGCGTGTTGGCAGTACCTGATTTCTCTCAGCCAGCTCCCTCCTCTGGCCCTCCTCTGTCTTTATCCTGTGGTTCAGGGTCGTGTTCTCCTCGGTGAGCTCCTGAATCTGGCCCTGAGGAACACCACATCATGAGGACATTATCACCTAACCTCTCCTGAGACTAAATAAATTGGAATATATTTTGATATGTGAAGCTGAAGCTTACAGATAAAGTGACTTCAGCCTCCTTCAGTCTTTTGTCCAATGTCTGCAGCTCCCGCTCATGAGCTTGACGGAGCTCTTGAAGAGAGATCACAGTTTAACAGAATTATAATGCAAGACAGTCAAAATCAGAAATACTTCTGATTCATCAAAGTTAAATGACTTTAACACACGTGCTGTGCTGATTTTTACCTCGCAGTAACTTAAGATTTGGTCTATAAAAAACAACGGTGTACATGACAGGATGAATGTACCTTCTAGAGAGTCCTCACACTGCTGTTTAACTGCCTGGATCTGTTCAGAGTGGCTGGCCTCGTGCTCTAACATCACAGCCTCATGGCTGGCTCTCAACTCCCCCATCTTCAAAAAGAGAAGGAACATGGTTTTAGGAACATTTATGGTCAATAACAAAAGCAACGTACAAAAAGCTTATTACCACTTTATCTATTTCCCCAGAGTCAGATTAATTCGTGGATAACATTTTTATGTCTGCGTGCAGTTTGAAGGAAGTTGCTAACTAGCATTAATGCAATTGCCAACTAGGGTTAATGCACTTGCCAACTAGGGTTAATGCAATTGCCAACTAGGGTTAATGCACTTGCCAACTAGGGTTAATGCAATTGCCAACTAGGGTTAGTGCAATGACTGGAAGTCTATGGTAACTGCTAGCATGCTAGTAGGTACCATAGACTTACAGTCATTGCGCTAACGCTCTTTAACACTGGCTTGTGAAACGCGCCAACTTCCTTCATACTGGATGCAGAGACCTAAAAATGGTATCCATGAGTTCACCTGACTCTGGGGAAGTAGATAAAGGGCTTCATTGCCAAAATCCCAAAGCATCCCTTTAACAGGTGCATTATGAATCATCACATCAATGATAACGGATGGATCATGAAAAGCCTTTAGGCCTACAACTAATTAAGATCAAATAAACCAACACGGTACAGACAGCCAAAAACACTTATTACAAGCGAATAGAATTTCAATTCTATTCAGTAAGTCGGTTTGGGCTCTGGTCAAAAGTAGTGCACTACAAAGGGAATAGTGTGTAATTTGGGACGCAACCCGTTTCAGTAGAGCAACCTTCAGGACGAAACCAGCTTCACGCTGACAGTATACTGAAAAGCAATGTCCTCAGGTCTGATTTGGGGACTACTTTCAGCAGTGACCAATTTTCCTTGAAATGAATCTAGCTGAGTAGTATGCTCTGTGAATGACTCAACAGAATGACTGCAGAGGACCCTGACGGACTTTGTGTATGTCAGGAATGAAAGAATCTCTAAACAATCATCTCACTGTCACATAGACAGACACAGGACTGAGCCCTGAGAGACCGGGGGCTACACACAGTCATGTAATGTGTAGTTGGAACATGACTTGACACTGTGGGTGCATTTCAATCCTCTCAAGCCCTTCTCTACATGTTTACTGATCTGAAATAAACAGACTGGGTGAAAGCAATACTGCTTTCACTTCTCCAGTAGAAAGGAGGAACTGAGCCCCTTTTAGCCTATTGGCATGCACTCAGTCTCTGTGTGTGTCCCAAATGGCACCCTATTCCCTTTATAGTGCACTACTTTTGACCAAGGCCCATATGGATCTGGTCAAAAGTAGTGCACTATATATGGAATAGGGTGCCATTAGGGATGCATCCAGTAGCTTTATTGTACCTGCTGCTCCATTAAGGCCTTGCACCGGTCTGCCTCCTCCTGGTAGGTCAGATGGATCTGGTCCCCCTCGGCCTGGTAGAACACCCTGAGCCTCTCCTCCAGCTGGGCCAGCTCCGTGTGGTGCTGCTCCTGCATCGTCTGAATCGCGCCCTCCAATGCCCCACGCACCTCATCCTTCTCCCGCTCCAACAACTCACACGAGTGGGCCGAGTTTACTGCAGGGTGCCAGTAGGATCCACAGCAGACAGGAAATCAGTTAGTTTTGTGGAACTTTATTTTCTAATGGGAAATGTGTTTGTCTCATCTCTTATCAAAGAAGAACAGCATTAGATAAACTATGGCAATCCAACAGTCTAACAAAGGGGCTGAGAGGGCTAGTGGGTTCAGCACTGAGACTCCCAAAGTCATGTGTGCCTGCAATCTCTTAGTTGTGCTTATTGGATTTGTTTATTGACTTTCAATGTGACTTTTCATGGTGGCTTATAGAAAGATGTAATATATCAAAATGTCAATGACGGTAAGGGACATCTAAAAATTCTGCCAGTTCTAATAAAAGGGAAATAAGAAGAGTGAAATTCACCCTGCATGCGCAGTGGCAAGTAAGGACTTTCGGAACAACTGTTCAGCAAAACTATTTTGAGGCTCATGTTATGACATATTGCATTGGAAAGTCAAATGCAGAAAAGAAAATACAGATTACCGAGTGCCAGTCTCTGGCAGACTACAGAGCACATTGCCTTACTGGCAGGAAAAAGACATACCCGCGAGTTATCAAAAACACACTTTCACAATTGTCTGAAATCAGTGTCATGTCCTAGGATTTTTTTTATATTGACTCACTTCTGTCCTACTTGCATCATATGTCTGCTACAGTAGAACATTACAGTTTGAACATGGAAATGCTGCTGTTACTACTGTCTCTCTAACACAATGGACATGCTGCTGTTACTACTGTCTCTCTAACACAATGGACATGCTGCTGTTACTACTGTCTCTCTAACACAATGGACATGCTGCTGTTACTACTGTCTCTAACACAATGGACATGCTGCTGTTACTACTGTCTCTCTAACACAATGGACATGCTGCCGTTACTACGGTCTCTCTAACACAATGGACATGCTGCCGTTACTACTGTCTCTCTAACACAATGGACATGCTGCTGTTACTACTGTCTCTCTAACACAATGGACATGCTGTTGGGGGTACTGGAGGACAGGAGTTGGGAAACACTACTATAAACTAAGCAACAGACACATGGCTCTGGTGGGCCCTTGCGTGCTGTGCCACATTCCTGATGCCAGTGCCAGTGTGATGCCCAGTAGTTGGCCTTGCCAGCCCGTGAGGATTTCCGTTGGCTGGCGATGACATAAGAGTGGTAGCTGTGCACAACATGGTAGTATCTACTCTCGCCGTGTGTAGCAGGTGACATCCATATGGAGGTTGATTCCTGACACACAATCCTACCAGTATGAACAGAATAGCTCAATAGCTCTCGATTTACAAGTGGGCAGGGATGGATGGGTATTAAAGGCAACTTCCAGTTGTTGGCGCAATATAAATCATTGTAATTCTATGGTTGGTGCCCTTCTGCAGGCACGTCATAGAATATGAATGTTCTTATGCAATATGTTCAAAATGGTGGCAACCTTCCTAGATTTACAAAGAACATACAGTGAGGGGAAAAAAGTATTTGATCCCATGCTGATTTTGTACGTTTGCCCACTGACAAAGACAAGATCAGTCTATAATTTTAATGGTAGGTTTATTTGAACAGTGAGAGACAGAATAACAACAAAAAAATCCAGAAAAACGCATGTCAAAAATGTTATAAATTGATTTACATTTTAATGAGGGAAATAAGTATTTGACCCCTCTGCAAAACATGACTTAGTACTTGGTGGCAAAACCCTTGTTGGCAATCACAGAGGTCAGACGTTTCTTGTAGTTGGCCACCAGGTTTGTACACATCTCAGGAGGGATTTTGTCCCACTCCTCTTTGCAGATCTTCTCCAAGTCATTAAGGTTTCGAGGCTGACGTTTGGCAACTCGAACCTTCAGCTCCCTCCACAGATTTTCTATGGGATTAAGGTCTGGAGTCTGGCTAGGCCACTCCAGGACCTTAATGTGCTTCTTCTTGAGCCACTCCTTTGTTGCCTTGGCCGTGTGTTTTGGGTCATTGTTATGCTGGAATACCCATTCACGACCCATTTTCACTGCCCTGGCTGAGGGAAGGAGGGTCTCACCCAAGATTTGACGGTACATGACCCCGTCCATCGTCCCTTTGATGCGGTGAAGTTGTCCTGTCCCCTTAGCAGAAAAACACCCCCAAAGCATAATGTTTCCACCTCCATGTTTGACAGTGGGGATGGTGTTCTTGGGGTCATAGGCAGCATTCCTTCTCCTCCAAACACGGCGAGTTGAGTTAATGCCAAAGAGCTTGATTTTGGTCTCATCTGACCACAACACCTTCACCCAGTTCTCCTCTGAATCATTCAGATGTTCATTGGCAAACTTCAGACGGCCCTGTATATGTGCTTTCTTGAGCAGGGGGACCTTGCGGGCGCTGCAGGATTTCAGTCCTTCACGGCGTAGTGTGTTACCAATTGTTTTCTTGGTGACTATGGTCCAGCTGCCTTGAGATCATGGACAAGATTTTCCCGTGTAGTTCTGGGCTGATTCCTCACCGTTCTCATGATCATTGCAACTCCACAAGGTGAGATCTTGCATGGAGCCCCAGGCCGAGAGAGATTGACAGTTATTTTGTGTTTCTTCCATTTGCGAATAATCACCTTCTCACCAAGCTGCTTGGCGATGGTCCTGTAGCCCATTCCAGCCTTGTGTAGGTCTACAATCTTGCCCCTGACATCCTTGGAGAGCTCTTTGGTCTTGGCCATGGTGGAGAGTTTGGAATCTGATTGATTGATTGCTTTTGTGGACAGGTGTCTTTTTATACAGGTAACAAACTGAGATTAGGAGCACTCCCTTTAAGAGTGTGCTCCTAATCTCAGCTCGTTACCTGTATAAAAGACACCTGGGAGCCAGAAATCTTTCTGATTGAGAGGGGGTCAAATACTTATTTCCCTCATTAAATGCAAATCAATTTATAACATTTTTGACATGCGTTTTTCTGGATTTTTTTGTTGTTATTCTGTCACTCACTGTTCAAATAAACCTACCATTAAAATTATAGACTGATCATTTCTTTGTCAGTGGGCAAACGTACAAAATCAGCAGGGGATCAAATACTTGTTTCCCCTCACTGTATAGGATCTCTTTGGCAACCTTCATAAAACAAGAAATGTTCCCCACACAACAGTACTGTGTACCTTTAATACAGATCAGTGATTAGATGGTATTCACACGTCAAAAGGATTGGGGGACTAATTGCCCCTCAGTTGACACTGCAACAGCTCAGAGAAAGTGTCAGGAGAATGGGGAATTTGAGGCTCTTTATCATGTGTACCAGTCAGCCATGTAGTCCATCTAGAACTACGTCTCAGGCAAAAATGCCCAGCAGAACGTTTCTACCCCTGATATGAGACAAACAGCTAAACATAAATAAAATGTAAAGAACAAGCTCAAGTCTAGAGTACAGAAAAGATAGGTCTAGGATAGGGGACCCTGACGAGGGAGGCTGTGGTTGTTACAGAGATGGTATATCACCCTGTGAGCCAGGGAACTGGCTCTGGTGATTCTGCAGCTATGGGTACTTTTGGCATTTAAAAAATAAATAAAATAATCACAAAGATACAAGATTTTACTAAATTTTCCTAAAACACCTTCTGCTGATGTCATTAACATTCCATGTTAGTTTAAAACTTAATAACAAACATAATGGGTTTTTGGAATATTTGGTTTATTTTTATTTATTTTATTTTATTTTATTTCACCTTTATTTAACCAGGTAAACCAGTTGAGAACAAGTTCTCATTTACAACTGCGACCTGGCCAAGATAAAGCAAAGCAGTGCGATAAAAACAACAACACAGAGTTACATATGGGGTAAAACAAAACAAAAATCAAAAAAAAAAAAAAAAAAAAAAAATATACAACAGAAATACAATTAATATACAGTGTGCAAATTTAGCAAGTTATGGAGGTAAGGCAATAAAATAGGCTATAGTGCAAAATAATTACAATTTAGTATTAACACTGGAATGATGTGCAAGAGATGATGTGCAAATAGAGATACTGGGGTACAGATGAGCAAAATAAATAACAATATAGGGATGAGGTAGTTGGGCGGGCTAATTTCAGATGGGCTGTGTACAGGTGCAGTGATCGGTAAGGTGCTCTGTCTATAGGATTTGGTACTACCACATTAAGAAATACTGTAATTATTTTTATTCCTTAATTCATAAATATTGGCCTGCTCTGGCTGTGCCTGTATACCTGCATGGAGGCTACCTTCAACAATGCAATTTCTTGTTGAAATTGTTAAACATTTATCATTTTTCCAGTAGTTATATTGGGTGCTTTCCCATGGAGGACCCGTATGGAGAAAAAGTATGAAAATGTATGCACTCACTACTGTTAATAGCTCTGGATTAGAGCGTCTGCTAAATGACTAAAATGTAAAAAAAAAATTACAATGTTTTAGCCGTTGCAGTAATGACGCAGAATAAAAAATATTCTCTTATCTTGACATAATCAAAGTGACATTTCTTGGAGGTGGAGATAAAATATCACTCTCCATGTCATATCCTTGTTCTCCACTGTCACTTCAGTTATTTTGTGACTTGACGTGTAAAATGTTGACTTAACACTATAATTGATAATTTTGTTCAGAGTGATGGTAATGACGCAATACTGTGAGGCGACTGTATTTTGTGTTTAAAAAAAGTTACAAATGGCTTATGCACATCAAATATTTATATAGTATCCATTTATTTGACTCTTTCTAAACAGGTGCATTAAATATTTTCTAATTATAAAATTGTCTAAGTGTAATATATAAAATAATATCAAAAGTCTGGGTGTGCGAGACAAGGCTGGGTGCGAGACAAGGCTGGGTGTGAGACAAGGCAAAAACAGTGCAAAACAGTGAAATCCAGACATTATATGCTTTAGAAAATAAACAAAAACACATTGGAAAGTTGAAAAATATATATAATAATCTGAAAAAAATGGAAAAAGATAGATTAAATTAAAATAAATGAAATCTACCCCTGGTACACAAAAAAGCCTGTAGTTGCAACATTGTGTGTAATTCAAGCTGCACAGCTCAACACGTGCTCCATTCTCCACGGGAGGAAATGCCAAAAACACTGAAGAATACTAGTGAAGGAGTAAAGACTGCATTCAGCCTGGACAGGTCATACGAGGCCACAGCACACTCCTACCCAATTCTTTCTCTGGCTCACTGTGACTGTGTAGTAGTAGGGATAAGGCTGCCTCCACCACATTCAACTAACACCTGGAGGAGAAAATAGAACCCCAGACCTACAGAGACAAATGGGGCATATTCATCAGGTTGTGGCATGCACTACAGCCTTAGAGATTGAGCCCTGCACTCCACATGCATGATGTATAACAGGGGATATGGTCATAGGAGACAGGCTAAATTCATCACACTAAAAATGAAATGTAAAAACACACTGTAAAGGCCCATCTGGGGATTGGGGCTGAAGCCATATCTAAATGTTAACGGTCTTGGATTCTTGTCAGGGTGAGGGCTTTGAGTGGTTTTGAATGTGCCCCAATTACGGACACTGTAGGTGGTGAGGCAGGGAAAAAACTATAACGCACTTGTAATACTTATTGGTGACGAGTGTTAATATGAAGGGATAGTATGTCATGAAACTGGAGGTGGCCCAAACAGATAATGCAGTACACTATAATTAGTCAGCCGCTGTGAGAGGAGCAAGCCCATACTGGCCATGTTGAATACTGTCTGAGGGATTGGGTAAATTATAACCTATTCCCAGGGCCTATACAGGGCTCTGGTCTAAAGTAGAGCACTATATAGGAAATAGGGTACCATTTGGGATGGAAACACTGAGTGTTGGGCTCAGGAGAAATGCCTTGTCTGTAGAACTCTCTGAACAGCACTAGTGGGTCTGTCTGTAGAACTGTCTGGGGGTCTTATCTCCGTCTATAGAACTGTCTGGGGGTCTTATCTCCGTCTATAGAACTGTCTGGGGGTCTTATCTCCGTCTATAGAACTGTCTTGGGGTCTTATCTCCGTCTATAGAACTGTCTGGGGTTCTTATCTCCGTCTATAGAACTGTCTTGGGGTCTTATCTCCGTCTATAGAACTGTCTGGGGGTCTTATCTCCGTCTATAGAACTGTCTTGGGGTCTTATCTCCGTCTATAGAACTGTCTGGGGTTCTTATCTCCGTCTATAGAACTGTCTTGGGGTCTTATCTCCGTCTATAGAACTGTCTGGGGTTCTTATCTCCGTCTATAGAACTGTCTGGGGGTCTTATCTCCATCTATAGAACTGTCTGGGGGTCTTATCTCCGTCTATAGAACTGTCTGGGGTTCTTATCTCAGTCTATAGAACTGTCTGGGGGTCTTATCTCCATCTATAGAACTGTTTGGGGTTCTTATCTCCATCTGTAGAACTGTCTGGGGGTCTTATCTCAGTCTGCAGAACTGTCTGGGGTTCTTATCTCAGTCTGTAGAACTGTCTGGGATTCTTATCTCAGTCTATAGAACTGTCTGGGGTTCTTATCTTAGTCTATAGAACTGTCTGGGGGTCTTATCTCCATCTATAGAACTGTTTGGGGTTCTTATCTCCGTCTATAGAACTGTCTGGGGGGGTCTTTTCTCAGTCTGTAGAACTGTCTGGGGGTCTTATCTCCGTCTATAGAACTGTTTGGGGTTCTTATCTCCGTCTATAGAACTGTCTGGGGTTCTTATCTCCGTCTATAGAATTGTCTGGGGTTCTTATCTCCGTCAGTAGAACTGTCTGGGGGTCTTATCTCAGTCTGCAGAACTGTCTGGGGTTCTTATCTCAGTCTGTAGAACTGTCTGGGATTCTTATCTCAGTCTATAGAACTGTCTGGGGTTCTTATCTTAGTCTATAGAACTGTCTGGGGGTCTTATCTCCATCTATAGAACTGTTTGGGGTTCTTATCTCCGTCTATAGAACTGTCTGGGGGGGTCTTTTCTCAGTCTGTAGAACTGTCTGGGGGTCTTATCTCTGTCTATAGAACTGTTTGGGGTTCTTATCTCTGTCTATAGAACTGTCTGGGGTTCTTATCTCCGTCTATAGAATTGTCTGGGGTTCTTATCTCCGTCTATAGAACTGTCTGGGGTTCTTATCTCCGTCTATAGAATTGTCTGGGGTTCTTATCTCCGTCTATAGAACTGTCTGGGGTTCTTATCTCCGTCTATAGAACTGTCTGGGGGTCTTATCTCCGTCTATAGAACTGTCTGGGGGTCTTATCTCCATCTATAGAACTGTCTGGGGGTCTTATCTCTGTCTATAGAACTGTCTGGGGTTCTTATCTCCGTCTATAGAATTGTCTGGGGTTCTTATCTCCGTCTATAGAATTGTCTGGGGTTCTTATCTCCGTCTATAGAATTGTCTGGGGTTCTTATCTCCGTCTATAGAATTGTCTGGGGGTCTTATCTCAGTCTGTAGAACTGTCTGGGGTTCTTATCTCCGTCTATAGAATTGTCTGGGGTTCTTATCTCCGTCTATAGAACTGTCTGGGGGTCTTATCTCCATCTATAGAACTGTCTGGGGGTCTTATCTCCATCTATAGAACTGTCTGGGGGTCTTATCTCTGTCTATAGAACTGTCTGGGGTTCTTATCTCCGTCTATAGAATTGTCTGGGGTTCTTATCTCCGTCTATAGAATTGTCTGGGGTTCTTATCTCCGTCTATAGAACTGTCTGGGGGTCTTATCTCCGTCTATAGAATTGTCTGGGGGTCTTATCTCAGTCTGTAGAACTGTCTGGGGGTCTTATTTATTAGAAGCTGATACACTGGGCTTAATGGGAAGGGGAGTCATGTGCTGGTCCCAAGGCTGAGGCACGTTGTCTGACCACCAACATGGAGGAAGGGGTGGAGCCACACTAGCCCCCAGTCAGACCACTGCAGCCCCACGGGAACAGAACACTAGCCCAGGTAACACTAGCCCAGGTAACACTAGCCCAGGTAACACTAGCCCAGTCAGACCACTGCAGCCCCACGGGAACAGAACACTAGCCCAGTCAGACCACTGCAGCCCCACGGGAACAGAACAGATAGACTTAATACAGGGATGCAAACTGTTGAGGAGACAAAAGGGTGAGAAAAATATCCACATGGAAACAAAAAAATATTAAATAATACAATCGGTGTGAAGCGCAAGAACAAATATTTTCAGAGAACAACAAGTACATTATACACATTTGCTTAATCTCAATACTCCTAACTCTCCAAAACATATTTACATCATTTAGCAGACGCTCTTATCCAGAGCGACTTACAAATTGGTGCATTCAACTTATGATAGCCAGTGGGACAACCCACTTTTTTTTTTTTTTTTATAAATGGGGGGTGGGGAAAGAAGGATTACTTTATACTATTCCAGGTATTCCTTAAAGAGGTGGGGTTTCAAGTGTCTCCGGAAGGTGGTCAGTGACTCCGCTGTCCTGGCGTCGTGGGGGAGCTTGTTCCACCATTGGGGTGCCAGAGCAGCAAATAGCTTTGACTGGGCTGAGCGGGAACTATGCTTCCGTAGAGGTAGGGGGGCCAGCAGGCCAGAGGTGGATGAACGTAGTGCTCTCGTTTGGGTGTAGGGTCTGATCAGAGCCTGAAGGTAAGGAGGTGCCGTTCCCCTCACATCTCCGTAGGCAAGCACCATGGTCTTGTAGCAGATGCGAGCCTCAACTGGAAGCCAGTGGAGTGTGCGGAGGAGCGGGGTGACATGAGAGAACTTGGGAAGGTTGAACACCAGACGGGCTGCAGCATTCTGGATAAGTTGTAGGGGTTTATTTAAACACAATAGACAATAAATAGTGCCCACGGGTATGGGGAGTTGGGCTCGTTGGTCTGCGTACAAGGTTTATCATGTAATGATCATCTCAGTCTTTCCTATCATGTAATGATCATGATCATCATTCCCAGACAGGATCACAGAGCACTCAATCTGTTTGTTTGCCTAATTCAGTTCTCAGTTTGGTTTTTCCAGGTTTTGGATTTCCCCCTGTTTTTTTTTCAGGTTTTCACTCTCAAAATCTCACTTGTCTTTATATTTAAAAAAAACTAAATTGGATGTTCTAAGTCCACAACAATACTTAACATCAGGAGGTCTTTTAAGGTCTGGGGAAACCACCCCCCAAAAAAATTGGAGGGGAGGGTGTAGTTGCCCTTAAATTCAATTGGGCACCAACAAGAGAACTTTGTGTTTGGCTAGTGGTGTTTCTGTAGTAGTTCGTATAGCGGTGTTTCATGTGATGGGAGAGTTTCAAAAAAAAAAAAAAGCCCACTTCATTGATACAAATCATAATGATATCATTCTGCCAGGTAGGCCTACTTTACAATCAACATTTCATTGGGAAGTTTTTTTTTAAATGACCGTTTCTGCATGCTAACTGGTGACATAACACACGGGCACACAGAAACAGGCCTTACTTCAGAAAGTTGCAGGAAATACGAATCACTGATGCATTATTTTCATGAATTCTGAGAAACTAGTGCAATTTAACTATTTTTCTAATAAGTTCGAAACATGTAACTTTCTGTGCTCAGTCCAGAGGCTCAGCCAATGATTTTGATATGAAACGCCCCCCCCCCCCCCCCCAAACGTTTTTCCATCGGCTCTACAGGATTCACGTGGATGGTCTATTTTGAGATCAAAACAGTGAATATCGGCGACCATCCTGTAAACCACAGCATGGCCAGGAGGGGTGTGTCCAAGGCCACTCCAGTGTGTGTGTGAGGGTTGTGGGGTGTGTCCTCGTCTCCACAGCTCTCCCACGGCCTCAGATGGTTTGGCATTCCAGCACAAGGGGCCTACTCCGACCAGGCCGGCTGCTAACAGCCTCTATGGGGTCCGGCTGCTAACAGCCTCTATGGGGTCCGGCTGCTAACAGCCTCTATGGGGTCCGGCTGCTAACAGCCTCTATGGGGTCCGGCTGCTAACAGCCTCTATGGGGTCCGGCTGCTAACAGCCTCTATGGGGTCCGGCTGCTAACAGCCTCTATGGGGTCCGGCTGCTAACAGCCTCTATGGGGTCCGGCTGCTAACAGCCTCTATGGGGTCCGGCTGCTAACAGCCTCTATGGGGTCCGGCTGCTAACAGCCTCTATGGGGTCCGGCTGCTAACAGCCTCTATGGGGTCCGGCTGCTAACAGCCTCTATGGGGAACGGGTGCTAACAGCCTCTATGGGGACCGGGTGCTAACAGCCTCTATGGGGACCGGGTGCTAACAGCCTCTATGGGGTCCGGCTGCTAACAGCCTCTATGGGGACCGGGTGCCAACCTAAGGACCCCCAAGGGAACATGCTGCATCAGAGACACTCAGAACAGAGGCCGGGCCTAATAAAGCAGACACACACACTTCTACACTGCGTCTGTTCTGGGCGTCCCATCCTCTCCTCGGTGGAGGATGGAACAAATTAACCAGGGAAGGAGGGAGAGAATCTAATTACAGGGCAGATAGAGAGGCAAAGGGAATACATGCAATAGGAGAACTGTTTGGTGACACTGCCTGCCAAAGAACAGCACTCTCACTGTTTATGTCATTGATTGTTCAGGCTTGTGACAGACTTAAGCTGCTTATTACACTCATCTATAGTCATGGCAGCAACGTTTTTTCCAAAAGATGGTCACAAAGATGGTTTCTGAGCTTCCTTCCCACACACTGAAAGCACAACATCACTGTCAAGGCAAAGCCCATGAGTTGTTCTTGGGTCTGAGCCTAGTGCTGAGGGTTGGTCTGAGCCTAGTGCTAAGTAAGGGTTGGTCTGAGCCTAGTGCTAAGTAAGGGTTGGTCTGAGCCTAGTGCTAAGTAAGGGTTGGTCTGAGCCTAGTGCTAAGTAAGGGTTGGTCTGAGCCTAGTGCTAAGTAAGGGTTGGTCTGAGCCTAGTGCTAAGTAAGGGTTGGTCTGAGCCTAGTGCTAAGTAAGGGTTGGTGTGAGCCTAGTGCTAAGTAAGGGTTGGTCTGAGCCTAGTGCTAAGTAAGGGTTGGTCTGAGCCTAGTGCTAAGTAAGGGTTGGTCTGAGCCTAGTGCTAAGTAAAGGTTGGTCTGAGCCTAGTGCTAAGTAAAGGTTGTCTGAGCCTAGTGCTAAGTAAAGGTTGGTCTGAGCTAGTGCTAAGTAAGGATTGGTCTGAGCTAGTGCTAAGTAAGGATTGGTCTGAGCCTAGTGCTAAGTAAAGGTTGTCTGAGCCTAGTGCTAAGTAAAGGTTGGTCTGAGCCTAGTGCTAAGTAAAGGTTGGTCTGAGCCTAGTGCTAAGTAAGGGTTGGTCTGAGCCTAGTGCTAAGTAAGGGTTGGTCTGAGCCTAGTGCTAAGTAAGGGTTGGTCTGAGCCTAGTGCTAAGTAAGGGTTGGTCTGAGCCTAGTGCTAAGTAAGGTTTGGTCTGAGCCTAGTGCTAAGTAAGGGTTGATCTGAGCCTAGTGCTAAGTAAGGGTTGGTCTGAGCCTAGTGCTAAGTAAGGGTTGGTGTGAGCCTAGTGCTAAGTAAAGGTTGTCTGAGCCTAGTGCTAAGTAAAGCTTGGTCTGAGCTTAGTGCTAAGTAAGGGTTGGTCTGAGCTAGTGCTAAGTAAAGGTTGGTCTGAGCCTAGTGCTAAGTAAAGGTTGGTCTGAGCCTAGTGCTAAGTAAGGGTTGGTCTGAGCCTAGTGCTAAGTAAGGGTTGGTCTGAGCCTAGTGCTAAGTAAGGGTTGGTCTGAGCCTAGTGCTAAGTAAAGGTTGTCTGAGCCTAGTGCTAAGTAAAGGTTGGTCTGAGCCTAGTGCTAAGTAAAGGTTGGTCTGAGCCTAGTGCTAAGTAAGGGTTGGTCTGAGCCTAGTGCTAAGTAAGGGTTGGTCTGAGCCTAGTGCTAAGTAAGGGTTGGTCTGAGCCTAGTGCTAAGTAAAGGTTGTCTGAGCCTAGTGCTAAGTAAAGGTTGGTCTGAGCCTAGTGCTAAGTAAAGGTTGGTCTGAGCCTAGTGCTAAGTAAAGGTTGGTCTGAGCCTAGTGCTAAGTAAGGGTTGGTCTGAGCCTAGTGCTAAGTAAGGGTTGGTCTGAGCCTAGTACCAAGTAAGGATTGGTCTGAGCCTAGTGCTAAGTAAGGGTTGGTCTGAGCCTAGTGCCAAGTAAGGATTGGTCTGAGCCTAGTGCTAAGTGAGGATTGGTCTGAGCCTAGTGCTAAGTAAGGATTGGTCTGAGCCTAGTGCTAAGTAAGGATTGGTCTGATCCTAGTGCTAAGTAAGGGTTGGTCTGAGCCTAGTGCTAAGTAAGGGTTGGTCTGAGCCTAGTGCTAAGTAAGGGTTGGTCTGAGCCTAGTGCTAAGTAAGGGTTGGTCTGAGCCTAGTGCTAAGTAAGGGTTGGTCTGAGCCTAGTGCTAAGTAAGGGTTGGTCTGAGCCTAGTGCTAAGTAAGGGTTGGTCTGAGCCTAGTGCTAAGTAAGGGTTGGTCTGAGCCTAGTGCTAAGTAAGGGTTGGTCTGAGCCTAGTGCTAAGTAAGGGTTGGTCTGAGCCTAGTACTAAGTAAGGGTTGGTCTGAGCCTAGTGCTAAGTAAGGGTTGGTCTGAGCCTAGTGCTAAGTAAAGGTTGGTCTGAGCCTAGTGCTAAGTAAGGGTTGGTCTGAGCCTAGTGCTAAGTAAGGGTTGGTCTGAGCCTAGTGCTAAGTAAGGGTTGGTCTGAGCCTAGTGCTAAGTAAGGGTTGGTCTGAGCCTAGTGCTAAGTAAGGGTTGGTCTGAGCCTAGTGCTAAGTAAGGGTTGGTCTGAGCCTAGTGCTAAGTAAGGGTTGGTCTGAGCCTAGTGCTAAGTAAGGGTTGGTCTGAGCCTAGTGCTAAGTAAGGGTTGGTCTGAGCCTAGTGCTAAGTAAGGGTTGGTCTGAGCCTAGTGCTAAGTAAAGGTTGGTCTGAGCCTAGTGCTAAGTAAAGGTTGGTCTGAGCCTAGTGCTAAGTAAGGGTTGGTCTGAGCCTAGTGCTAAGTAAAGGTTGGTCTGAGCCTAGTGCTAAGTAAGGATTGGTCTGAGCCTAGTGCTAAGTAAGGATTGGTCTGAGCCTAGTGCTAAGTAAGGATTGGTCTGAGCCTAGTGCTAAGTAAGGGTGGGTCTGAGCCTAGTACCAAGTGCTCTGACAAATAAGAGCTGCACAAACAAAACAGAGTAGCAATGAGCCCCATCTGTGTAGTGTTAGCCGTAGTGATAGCTTAAGTAAACGTAGTGAAGTATTGAAGTGTGCCCTAGATGCTGATCTTGGGTCAGTTTATAATTTCCCCTACTAATGGTTAAGGTTAGGATTGGGGGAGGGGAAGCTGATTCTAGATCTGTACCATGGGGAAGGTTAACCCCGGAGCGGTTAGGGTTGTCTCTGTGGTGACCTTACTTACCCAGCTCTCCCTGCAAGGTCATCAGTTCCTGGGACAGGTCCCTGCGCTGCTTAATGACCTCATCACGCTGGGAAACAAACACACTGTTAGTCATCATTTAAAAACTCAGTTTGGGGCTTTGGTTCGCTGGCACACTGCAACAGGCTTGAGCCACGCCCCCCCACACACAAACACAACAGTTCAATAAGAATAACCTAAAAAAATGAATTTGTATAACAGCTTTCAATTCAATATCCTTGAAGATCTCCTTTAGAATAATATACGGCCATTTTAGATGCACACATCAGACGCATATTGAAGATTGATGACAAGTACCTCTGGGTTAGGGTTAGATACAGTACCTCTGGGATAAATCCAATGACAGTAACAGCTTCAGTAGTGTATGTGAGCTCCATCTCCTCAACTTCATTTCATTAACAGGATATTGAGCCAAATATCACAGTTGCATTGCTCCTACTCTAACAAATGCTATTCTACAGCATACAAATATATTTACTTTACCAGCAAATGCAACACAAGCTCCTTCACCTTCTCTTTCTCTCTCCCCATGTTTACAGAGGCAGCCCTAGCTGCAGTGCTCCTCCCAAACTGACGCAGAAGGAATCCCACACTAACCGGTCTCCTACTCCTCAACAAATCCACCAGACACAGCACCAACTGAGGAGGACCTCAGGCCCTGTTACTGTCCTGAACCTCAGGCCCTGTTACTGTCCTGAACCTCAGGCCCTGTTACTGTCCTGAACCTCAGGCCCTGTTACTGTCCTGAACCTCAGGCCCTGTTACTGTCCTGAACCTCAGGCCCTGTTACTGTCCTGAACCTCAGGCCCTGTTACTGTCCTGAACCTCAGGCCCTGTTACTGTCCTGAACCTCAGGCCCTGTTACTGTCCTGAACCTCAGAGATTGCATGGCTGTGTACTCGATTTTATACACCTGTCAGCAATGGGTGTGGCTTAAATAGCCGAATCTACTAATTTGAAGGGGTGTCCACATACTTTTGTATATAAAGTGTAGCGAACCATAGGCTATGTACCCCAGCAGGGGCCTGATAGTGGCTGTTTTTACACTGTGTTTATGGAGACATGGACTGGAAATATAATGAAAACATGCCAATGACATCACCCAGTATCCTGTAATGGTAGAAGAGACATACAGCATGTTATGTATTAGTATTGAGCTGAAAATACAATATCTGGCCAAGAGTTCCACAACTAGTTGTTAAACTGTACTCAATTGTATAGCCTAAGCATGAGTTCATGAGATTCTGTATGAAAAGCACTATATCAAATCTATTATTAATAATAACAATAATATTAGTAGAAAGCCTCTACTATGACCATATAATTTGTGCTGCGGCAACCAACATGAGGGAGGGTGGTGGCTGAGGTGGGCTGTGTTCTGTTGGTCTGGGTTAGGGTGGATTGGTCTGGGTTAGGGTGGTGGCTGAGGTGGGCTGTGTTCTGTTGGTCTGTTATAGGGTGGATTGGTCTGGGTTAGGGTGGTGGCTGAGGTGGGCTGTGTTCTGTTGGTCTGGGTTAGGGTGGATTGGTCTGGGTTAGGGTGGATTGGTCTGGGTTAGGGTGGTGGCTGAGGTGGGCTGTGTTCTGTTGGTCTGGGTTAGGGTGGATTGGTCTGGGTTAGGGTGGATTGGTCTGGGTTAGGGTGGATTGGTCTGGGTTAGGGTGGTGGCTGAGGTGGGCTGTGTTCTGTTGGTCTGGGTTAGGGTGGATTGGTCTGGGTTAGGGTGGTGGCTGAGGTGGGCTGTGTTCTGTTGGTCTGGGTTAGGGTGGATTGGTCTGGGTTAGGGTGGATTGGTCTGGGTTAGGGTGGATTGGTCTGGGTTAGGGTGGTGGCTGAGGTGGGCTGTGTTCTGTTGGTCTGGGTTAGGGTGGATTGGTCTGGGTTAGGGTGGATTGGTCTGGGTTAGGGTGGTGGCTGAGGTGGGCTGTGTTCTGTTGGTCTGGGTTAGGGTGGATTGGTCTGGGTTAGGGTGGATTGGTCTGGGTTAGGGTGGTGGCTGAGGTGGGCTGTGTTCTGTTGGTCTGGGTTAGGGTGGATTGGTCTGGGTTAGGGTGGATTGGTCTGGGTTAGGGTGGTGGCTGAGGTGGGCTGTGTTCTGTTGGTCTGGGTTAGGGTGGATTGGTCTGGGTTAGGGTGGTGGCTGAGGTGGGCTGTGTTCTGTTGGTCTGGGTTAGGGTGGATTGGTCTGGGTTAGGGAGGATTGGTCTGGGTTAGGGTGGTGGCTGAGGTGGGCTGTGTTCTGTTGGTCTGGGTTAGGGTGGATTGGTCTGGGTTAGGGTGGTGGCTGAGGTGGGCTGTGTTCTGTTGGTCTGGGTTAGGGTGGATTGGTCTGGGTTAGGGTGGATTGGTCTGGGTTAGGGTGGATTGGTCTGGGTTAGGGTGGTGGCTGAGGTGGGCTGTGTTCTGTTGGTCTGGGTTAGGGTGGATTGGTCTGGGTTAGGGTGGATTGGTCTGGGTTAGGGTGGATTGGTCTGGGTTAGGGTGGGCTGGGGTGTACAGTATAGTCAGCCAGGGAGAGGAGAGTTGCTGATAGGATAAGCTCATCTGTAGTGCACCGTGGGAAGGTGTAAAGTTCCAATCATATCACTCATATCATATCACATGAGAACAAAAAACAGTGAGCTGAACACAACCCCAGTTCATACCAACCCCAGTTCATACCAACCCCGGTTCATACCAACCCCAGTTCATACCAACCCCAGTTCATACCAACCAGAGTCCTATCTGACCAAGCAGCGTCAGCAACATGATTAAGAACCACAATGTAATCTAATGTCCTAAATTACACTAGTGTCTCAATGTCCTCAATTCTATCAGTATTAAAAGCAACAGTAACTCCCTTACCAGAATTCAGTGTCTTTGTTAAGTGTATGGTTAAGGTTACATACATTTTCTAACCTCTCAGGATTATAACCAAATTATGATAAATGTACTATATTACGTATCGGATCACTAAAAAAAATACAATTTGTACATTACCATGTAGTTTACCAATAAAATGGTCTGAAGGTGATGTTGATATACTCGGAATACATATCCCAAAGGAAATAAATGATCTCACTCCAAGACATTTTAATAGAAAGTTAGCAAAAATAGATAAGATCTTGCTCCCATGGAAAGGTAAATACCTGTCAATTTGTGGAAAAATCAACCTGATGAACGCTTTAGTATTATCCCAGTTTACCTATTTGCCTTGCAAACAGTTTTTTAAATTATATGAGAAAAAAATATTCACTTTTATTTGGAACGGCAAGTCAGACAAAATTAAACAGGCTTATTTATATAATGAATATGAATTCGGAGGACAGAAATTATTAAATATTAAAGCATTAGACCTATCACTAAAAGCTTCAGTCATACAAAAGTTATACTTAAATCCGAACTGTTTCTCTAGCAAATTAGTAAGATTGTCTCACCCCATGTTCAAGAATGGCCCTTTTCCCCTTTATTCAGATTACAACCTCTCACTTTCAGTTATTTGAAAAGGAAATCATCTCCCAAATATCACTATTTCTAAAACAAGCCATAGAACGTTGGTTGCAATTTCAATTGAATCCTCCAGAAACGACAGAACAAATAATGCAACAAATAGTGGTTAAACTCAAATATACTGATTGATAAAAAAATATATAATATCATAGGTAGGACTGGTGGAGTTGTCGCACATGCAGCTAACAAAAACATATGGAAATGTCTGCTCTACCCAAAATTACAACCAAATAATTGCAGTATTACCGCAACAATGGAAGAGGAAAGTGGAAGGGGGAAAAAGTAAGGAACTTGTCTGTCGGCCTTGCATTAAAGAACATAATTGGTTAAAGAAAATTGTGATAAATAAAAAAAGTATACCAGTTTCATTTAAGGACCAAAGGATTGACAGCCGTCCCATATAGATTGCAAAATAGTTGGGAAGAGATTTTTGACGTACCGATTCCATGGCATAGTGTTTATGAACTGATACGCAAAATGACGCCGGATTCAAAACTTAGAATCTTTCAATTCAGATTTTGCTTGGAAGAGACAGAATCATTAGATCATTTGTTTTGGTACTGTCCATTTGTAGCTTGTTTTTGGTCACAGGTCCAGGAATGGCTGAAGGATTGCAATATTTACCTGGAGCTAACACTGCAGATAGCACTACTGGGTGATCTGAAAAGTCATAGTCAAATTGATCAATAATCTAATAATCCTTTTAGCAAAAATGTTTATTTTCAATTTACAATCTGTAGAAACAATGAGAATAGAAGGGTTCAGAACTTTTGTGAAACATCACAGTATAGTTGAAAAATATATGGCAAATATAAATCCAAAATGGATGGTGTTAAGAGATAGATGGGAGGTGTTGAATGGAGCTGAAGGATGGGACTAATAACAACTAATGTAAAGCAAACTGTGTCCATAATAAGTATATAGGTTATAGGTTGAGAGCTTTTGTGGAAGAGCACAGTTAGAAAGATATGGTATATAGAAGCAAACCGGATGGACATCATGAAAATGATCGGAGAGGTTGAGGAAGTTCAGGAGTAAAAACAAACAATAGAATTATTGTAAAATTGACTGTGTCCATAAAATGTATATAGTATGTATAAGCTGGAAGTAGAGGCCTAAGCATTGTTGTTCACTAGTTTACTACAATTAGGGGAGGGTGGTGGGGTTGGAAAGTAATAAAGGGAAATATTTTTTTTTTTAAGGGTATGTATGTACACACACACACACACACAGGGTATTGGAAGTGATGCAGAAAATTACATTGATGGAAGTTACAATCTATCTGCAATATTAAAGCTGATCTACCCCCTAATAAAAAAAAAAAAAAAAAAAAAGAAGAATAAATAAACATGTATGGTTAAGGTTAAGACATTCATACAGAAACATTAAAGGTGTGTTTCCTACCTCTGCCAGGGTCTGCTGCAGCACCACCACAATGGCCTCACATTTCCTGTTACTGGCAGCCAGGAGTCCCTGGAGATGCTGGAGGCTCTGGTTGTTCCTCTCGCACGGTGCCCGGTAGCTCTCCGTGCCCGCTGCACTGCCCTCCGCCAGCACCAGGTCTGGATGCCTATTGCTCTGGGGCAGCGATGGTACTGGTGACCGCTGTTGAGGCTGTGGGTGGCTCCGTGTTGTCGCCCTCGGTCTGTTCTTGTCCACTACAAGAGAACATCCAGCGTTCAGTGTTGTTACAATGTTCAGCATCATCATTTCCCCCTCCATGATCCCTGTAGAAGACTAGATACAGTATCACCCCATAAACTCCAGCCAGAGACTACTGTCCAGTCTAGCTCCAGCCTCCAGCCCATACAGGATGGCTGTCTGTCCAGTAACACTAGCCCAGCCAGGATGGCTGTCTGTCCAGTAACACTAGCCCAGCCAGGATGGCTGTCTGTCCAGTAACACTAGCCCAGCTCCAGCCCATACAGGATGGCTGTCTGTCCAGTAACACTAGTCCAGCTCCAGGCCATACAGGATGGCTGTCTGTCCAGTAACACTAGGCCAGCTCCAGCCCATACAGGATGGCTGTCTGTCCAGTAACACTAGTCCAGCTCCAGGCCATACAGGATGGCTGTCTGTCCAGTAACACTAGGCCAGCTCCAGGCCATACAGGATGGCTGTCTGTCCAGTAACACTAGCCCAGCTCCAGCCCATACAGGATGGCTGTCTGTCCAGTAACACTAGCCCAGCTCCAGGCCATACAGGATGGCTGTCTGTCCAGTAACACTAGGCCAGCTCCAGGCCATACAGGATGGCTGTCTGTCCAGTAACACTAGCCCAGCTCCAGCCCATACAGGATGGCTGTCTGTCCAGTAACACTAGCCCAGCTCCAGCCCATACAGGATGGCTGTCTGTCCAGTAACACTAGGCCAGCTCCAGGCCATACAGGATGGCTGTCTGTCCAGTAACACTAGCCCAGCTCCAGGCCATACAGGATGGCTGTCTGTCCAGTAACACTAGCCCAGCTCCAGCCCATACAGGATGGCTGTCTGTCCAGTAAAGATGGCATATGGGACAGTGGCACTGTCCTGTCCACAGAGCCCTTAGCAGCAGGAAGATGATTCACAGAGCCATTATTTCCCAGAGAAAGAGAAGGAGAGAGATGCTCCACTCTTCCAGCCCCAACCACAATTAAAATGGATCCCCCGAATGAGATTACATCTCCATATCCTGATTCAATCATCCTCCTGCTCTGCTCTCTGGACGGACTCAGTGGTCGCCAGAGCCCGCTTATTTTAGCAGGGCCGTGCCAGTGGTTTTGATTTACATGAGCTTAATAAATATAACACCACTCTGCATAATAACCGCATGTATCCCACTAATGAACAGAGGGCTATGTATGCCCTGCCATAGCTTCTTAGAAGTTAAAGGAGACTGACTCTAAAGCTATAGGCGTGTTACTACAAAGTGTTGCCATGAGGTAAAACAGAAGCAGATGCGTTAGATACGGTGTGTTTGAGAACGTATCATTGATATTGGACACCTGCGGCTGGCAAGCTGTAAGACACTAGATGCTGCTTGCCTCGTTCTGTTGAGGGAAAGTATGTAATGGGACAGTGAGGACAGGCTTAGACATAACAGGAATACCAGCTTTAATGAGGGAAAGATTGTACCAATGCCCTCTGGGGACACTTCCAGTCACATAACCCTGGTATCAGATTTAGAGGATTTAGGATGACAACTGGCCTCCCTAATTAAAACACAAGACCAACAAACGTGATAGTGTGTTCTGGTTTTGAATGGGACTGGTGAGTGTATGGAGTACTGTAGAGTTCTATCGATGACAAACTCCAATCAGAGAAATGTACCATCTACATCCTACATAAACTTACGCTTATGTGTGAAGCTTCAAACATGAATATCCCTTTACAGACATACTATATTTACCCCATGAGCCCATAGATTAACATACAGGGGACAATACTCTGGCTAAATTTAAAGTGGCAAGGATGGCAGCATCCAACCACATCACAACAGTGAGGGTGTCATTTCAAAAGGACTCTGACGGTCAGGTTAGTCAGACCTACAGTAGTATGCCTTAATAAGCTTCTTCATGAAAGGATGTTAGGATACTGCTTTCAACCCCCATTTTAACATCCATATACAGTGCCTTCGGAAAGTATTCAGACTCCTTGACTTTTTCCACATTATGGTAGGTTACAGCCTTATTCTAAAATTGATTAGATTGTTTTCCCCCCCTCATTAATCTACACACAATACCCCATAATGACAAAGCAAAAACAGGTTTTTAGACATTTTTGCACATTTATTAAAAACAATAAACTGAAATATCACATTGACATAAGTATTCAGACCCTTTACTCAGTACTTTGTTGAAGCACCTTTTTGGCTCAATTACAGCCTCAAGTCTTCTTGGGTATGACGCTACAAGCTTGGCACACCTGTATTTGGGGAGTTTCTCCCATTCTTCTTTGCAGATCCTCTCAAGCTCTGTCAGGTTGGATGGGGAGCGTTGCTGCACAGCTATTTTCAGGTCTCTCCAGAGATGTTTGATCGGGTTCAAGTCCGGGCTCTGACTGGGCCACTCAAGGACATTCAGAGACTTGTCCCGAAGCCACTCCTGCGTTGTCTTGGCTATGTGCTTAGTGTCATTGTCCTGTTGGAAGGTGAACCTTCACCCCAGTCTGAGGTACTGAGTGCTCTGGAGCACGTTTTCATCAAGGATCTCTCCATACTTTGCGCCGTTCATCTTTCCCTTGATCCTGACTAGTCTTCCAGTCCCTGCCGCTGAAAAACCTCCCAACAGCATGATGCTGCCACCACCATGCTTCACCGCAGGGATGGTGCCAGGTTTCCTCCAGAAGTGACGCTTGGCATTCAGGCCAAAGAGTTCAATCTTGGTTTCATCAAACCAGAGAATCTTGTTTCTCATGGTCTGAGAGTCCTTTCGGTGACTTTTGGCAAACTCCACACGGGATGTCATGTGCCTTTTACTGAGGAGTGGCTTCCGTCTGGCCACTCTACCATAAAGTCCTGATAGGTGGAGTGCTGCAGAGATGGTTGTCCTTCTGGAAGGTTCTCCCATCTCCACAGAGGAACTATGGAGCTCTGTCAGAGTGACCATCGGGTTCTTGGTCCCCTTCCTGACCAAGGCCCTTCTCCCCCGACTGCTCGGTTTGGCCGGGCGGCCAGCTCTAGGAAGAGTCTTGGTGGTTCAAAACTTATTCCATTCAAGAATGATGAAGGCCACTGTGTTCTTGGGGACCTTCAACGCTTCAGAAATGTTTTGGTACCCTTCCCCAGATCTGTGCCTCAACACAATCCTGTCTCTGAGCTCTACGGACAATTCCTTCGACCTCATGGCTTGGTTTTTGCTCTGACATGCACTGTCAACTGTGGGACCTTATATAGACAAGTGTGTGCCTTTCCAAATCATGTCCAATCAATTGAATTTACCACAGGTGGACTCCAAATCAAGGATGATCAATGGAAACAGGATGCACCGGAGCTCAATTTCGAGTCTCATAGCAAAGGGTCTGAATACTTATGTAAATAAGGTATTATAGTTTTTGTAATACATTTGCAAACATTTCTAAAAACCTGTTTTTGCTTTGTCATTATGGGGTATTGTGTGTAGATTGCTTAGGATTTATTTATATTTAATCCATTTTAGAATAAGGCTGTAATGTAAAAAAAAAAAGTTAAAAGTCAAGGGGTCTGAATACTTTCCGAATGCAATGTATTTACATTAACATTGTAATTTAGCAGACGCTCTTATCCAGAGTGACTTACAGTAGTGAGTGCATACATTTTTCATACTGGACCCCCGTGGGAATCAAACCCACAACCCTGGCGTTGCAAGCACCACGCTCTACCAATGGAGCCACACGGGACCCCATATGAACAAACATCACAAACCAAAAATATCACATGATATTCAGGTTAAATGGTAACACCAAATAGGTTTTTAATGCCCTAACGAGAGACAGAAATAAGGTTTTAGACTCTAAACAACATTCCTTACCCCAGGACACCTTAGCGGTTGACTATCCAGGAAACAGGAAAAGGAGCACGGTGTTACCCCAGGACAGCCTAATGGTTGACTATCCAGGAAACAGGAAAAGGAGCACGGTGTTACCCCAGGACAGCCTAATGGTTGACTATCCAGGAAACAGGAAAAGGAGCACGGTGTTACCCCAGGACACCTTAGCGGTCGACTATCCAGGAAACAGGAAAAGGAGCACGGTGTTACCCCAGGACAGCCTAATGGTTGACTATCCAGGAAACAGGAAAAGGAGCACGGTGTTACCCCAGGACATCTTAGCGGTTGACTATCCAGGAAACAGGAAAAGGAGCATGGTGTTACCCCAGGACACCTTAGCGGTCGACTATCCAGGAAACAGGAAAAGGAGCACGGTGTTACCCCAGGACAGCCTAATGGTTGACTATCCAGGAAACAGGAAAAGGAGCACGGTGTCCGCATTGATCTGAGAGTTTTGTTTGTCTCGTTAATAAACAGATCAATGCAGACACAGAGCTCATTTTTCTGTAGTCAACAGTTGAAGTGTCCTGGGGTAAGGAATGTTGTTCGGATTTTTTCAAGTCCCTCAGTCAAACACTGGATTCACCTTTTTTGTTCAAGCTGGGCTGAAGTGCGTTTGTGTACACTTTCTTTCCAAGGTTTGTTTATTTATTTTACCCCTTTTTCTCCCCAATTTCATGATATCCAATCGGTAGTTACAGTCTTGTCCCATCGCTGCACCTCCCCTACGTACTAGGGAGAGGCGAAGGTCAAGAGCCATTTGTCCTCCGAAACACGACCCTGCCATGTCACATTGCTTCTTCACACACTGCTCGCTTAAACCAGAAGCCAGCCGCACCACTGTGTCGGAGGAAACACTGACCGCAGTCAGCTTGCAGGCGCCAGGCCCGCCACAAGGAATCACTAGAGCGCGATGGGACAAGGAAATCCCAGACGGCCGGCCAGCCAAACCCTCCCCTAACCCAGACAACGTTGGGCCAATTGTGCGCCGCCTCATGGTCTCCCGGTCACGGCCGGCTGTGATACAGCCTGGGATCGAACAGCGATGCAGTGCCTTAGACCGCTGCGCCACTCAGTAGACCCCTCTTTCCAAGGTTTCAACCTGAAGTACAAGTTAATGGATCAAAACCTGGAGTTGTTGTGTCAGAAATGTCCATGTTTACCACTTCATGATAATAATATTTTGCTGACTGAAACGATTGTTAATAATTATATTAATAACATAAACTAGAAAAGCACTCTATTGAGACTATAGTTATCATATAATAGCTCACATGTAAATGAAGTAGCATTCATAAATATGCCACATCTTGCACAACCATTTATTTAGTCTATACTGGAAGCTGGCTGTTGGCTTGACCAGCCCCATGCTGGTTTTGAGGGGAGGGCTGTGTGGTATTGAGGGGAGGGCTGTGTGGTATTGAGGGGAGGGCTGTGTGGTATTGAGGGGAGGGCTGTGTGGTGCGAGATGTTCTCTATGTAGTCTGACGCCCTCTGCTGGTGATGTCAGAGGTCCCTGGTCTCTGGACTCTGTGGGGATTACTAATGCAATACTGCAGCAGCAGCCAAGACCTGCCCTGAGACACACATACATGCAGCATAGTCCTGCCCACACGCAATATGATACACAGGCATTGGAAATACTGCAGTGGATACTATTGAACACATTTTTATATAGGTCTCAATTCTGAGTAAACTGACATGTAGAATCATTATAATATGTATCAGAGAAAATATGTAAAGGTCATAGTTTCTAATCAGTTCACTAATTTGAGATTCTGACAATTTCTTAAGCTTTCTTCAAAACAGTTTGAGTGCCCTAATATAGCCACATGGGAGATTGGAGAAGGAACTTTTATGATGTCATGGAATTTCAGTCCCCCTTTAGGAAGTGAGTCCTGGGGTAAAAATTGACATAACCACAGAGTGTTTCAATAATTAATGTTAATCTCTTTTACCTGTATTATTCAAACCCGTCCCAAGAGGCAGCTGGCCATGCACTCTATAATAATAATATGCCATTTAGCAGACGCTTTTATCCAAAGCGACGTACAGTCATGCGTGCATATATGACAATGCAGGGTTGTCCCTACTTACCACAGCCACAAAATACAAATTGGCTATATCGTAAAAATTCTAAAATTAGATTTTTGGTCTTCATTTAAGGTTAGGCATAAGGTTAGCAGTGTGGTTAAGGGTTAGGTTTAAAATCAAATTTTAAGAGAAATTCTAGAACTAGGCGGGATTTAGACATTTGTGGCTGTGGTAACTAGTGACAACCCCAAAACAGGTGTTTCTGTTGCCATCCAATTGGTGTCTGCCATGGCAAGAGAGCCCCTACAACTATTTTGATCAAGTATCCAGATAAGGAGAGGATGACATAACATGGAAATTGTAACGCACTCCTTCTCCTAGCTCTATAGCAATTCTATTCCCACTCTGACACCATAGAGTGGGGTTTACTGGTGCCACCAGGCGATGGCACGCCATAGCACAATGCATGATGGGTGATGAGAGGCTGATCACAATAACATTATTGTACGGCTGTGGGGTGATGGAATAATACCAGTAAAAGTGCTAAGTGAAACGCTATTGATTCTGAACAATCCCCTCTCCAAAAGGTACTTCAATTCAGAAACTAACTCAGGCCATGTTATTCAATATAATTTTCCTGGTCTTTCAAATTAATAACTTGGCACCGACTGTTACAGGGGCACACATTGAAATACAGGTAACTGCCCAAATAAAAGAAACATCAACATAAAAGTGTCTTAATAGGGCATTGGACCACCATGAAACAGACCAGCTTCAATGTTCCTTGGCATAGATTCTACAAGAGTCTGGAACTCTATTGGAGGGATGCGACACCATCCTTCCATGACAAATTCCATCATTTGGTGTTTTGTTTATGGTGGTGGAAAACGCTGTATCAGGCGACGCTCCAGAATCTCCCATAAGTGTTAAATTGGGTTGAGATCTGATGACTGAGACGGCCAAGGCATATGGTTTACATTGTTTTCATGCTCATCAAACCATTCAGTGACCACTCATGCCCTGTGGATGGGGGCATTGTCATCCTATGGGGGCATAGTCATGGTAGCCAAAATAATGGCCTGCCCAGCATTTTTAAATGTAACCCTAAGCATGATGGGATGTCAATTGCTTAATTAACTCAGGAACCAGACCTGTGTGAAGGCACCTGCTTTCAATATACTTTGTATCCCTCATTTACTCAAGTGTTTCCATTATTTCTTTCAGTTACCAGTATATACAGCCTTCAGTTAGTGCCAAACATTACTCCTTCCTTCCAACATCTACATCACATTAAGAGATGGGCTAAGTGATCCCCAGCTCAATAAGAGGTTAGTTACTGATTAGGTTCTGACTTGGATAACACTAGATAAAACCCTTCAAAAAAATCACAACATTTTCAAATCTTTTTATCGATGGCAATTTTAATGCAGAGACACCGTGACGAGATCCTGAGGCCCATTGTTATTCATCCGACACCATCACCTCGTGTTTCAGCATGATAATGCACGGCCCCATGTCGCAACACAATTCCTGGAAGCTGAAAATGTCAGTTCTTCCATGGCCTGCATACTCACCAGTCACCCATTGAGCATTTTTGGGATGCTCTGGGTCAACGTGTACAACAGCGTGTCCAGTTCCCGCCAATATCCAGCAACTAAGCACAGCCATTGAAGGGGAGTGGGACAACATTCCACAGGCCACAATCAACAGCCTGATCAACTCTATGCGAAGGAGATGTCGCGTTGCATGGGGCAAATGGTGGTCACACCAGATACTGACTGGTTTTCTGATCCACGCCCATAGGTACACACACACACGTATGTAGACACCCCTTCGGCTATTTCAGCCACACACGTTGCTGACAGGTGTATAAAATCGAGCACACAGCAATGCAATCTCCATAGACAAACATTGGCTGTAGAATGGCCTTACTGAAGGGCTCAGTGACTTTCAACGTGGCACCGTCATAGGATGCCACCTTTCCAACAAGTCAGTTCGTCAAATTTCTGCCCTGCTAGACCTGCCCCGGTCAACTGTAAGTGCTATTATTGTGAAGTGGAAACATCTAGGAGCAACAACGGCTCAGCCGCAAAGTGGCAGGCCACAAGCTCACAGAACAGGACCACCGAGTGCTGAAGCATGCAGCGTGTAAAAATCGTCTGTCCTCGGTTGCAACACTCACTACAGAGTTCAAAACTGCCTCTGGAAGCAATGTCAGCATAAGAACTGTTCGTCGGGAGCTTCATGAAATGGGTTTCCATGGCCGAGCAGCCGCACACAAGCCTAAGATCACCATTCGCAATGCCAAGTGTCGGCTGGAGTGGTGTAAAGCTCGCCGCCATTGGACTCTGGAGCAGTGGAAACGCGTTCTCTGGAGTGATGAATCACGCTTCACCATCTGGCAGTCCGATGGACTAATCTGGGTTTGGCGGATGCCACGAGAACGTTACCTGCCCCAATGCATAGTGCCAACTGTAATGTTTGGTGGAGGAGGAATAATGGTCTGGGGCTGTTTTTCATGGTTCGGGCTATGCCCCTTAGTTCCAGTGAAGGGAAATCTTAACGCTACAGCATACAATGACATTCTAGACGATTCTGTGCTTCCAACTTTGTGGAAACAGTTTGGGGAAGGTCCTTTCCTGTTTCAGCATGACAATGCCCCCGTGCACAAAGCGAGGTCCATACAGAAATGGTTTGTCGAGATCGGTGTGGAAGAACTTGACTGGCCTGCACAGAGCCATGACCTCAACCACATCGAACACCTTTGGGATGAATTGGAACGCCGACTGCAAGCCAGGCCTAATCGCCCAACATCAGTGCCCGCAGCAATGTTCCAACATCTAGTGGAAAGCCTTCCCAGAAGAGTGGAGGCTGTTATAGCAGCAAAGGGGGGACCAAGTCCATATTAATGCCCATGATTTTGGAATGAGATGTTCAACAAGCAGGTGTCCACATACACTACATGACCAAAATAATCTGTGACCAACAGATGCATATCTGTATTCCCAGTCATGTGAAATCCATAGATTAGGGCCTAATTAATTTATTTCAATTGACTGATGTCCTTATATAAACTGTAACTCAGTAAAATCTTTGAAATTGTTGCAGGTTGCATTTACATTTTGGTTCAGTGTATATGATTCCAACAGTTCACCCAAGTGTTTTGATCAATTTAATCGCAATATTTAGTCAAACAAATTGCAATTAGATTTGTCCATATCGTGCAACCCTACTGCATTGTATCATCTAGGTAAGAGAAGTAACCTTTAATGGTTACTCAGCATGTCAGAGGGTTAAATCTAAGGTTCATGGTGTAAATTTAATAATCAAATAATGACTACCTTATAAGGGGATCACCTACAACGACCTACTCTGGGCCTTGTTTCAGGAGTTGCCATGCTGACAATTAATGTCACTCAAAAACAAGTGCCATCTCAATGTAATGTTTGAGGGAAACCTTATTTGGCTTTATTTGCCCAAACAAAAAAAGGATGCATTAAAAAAAAAAAAATCTGATGAGAATTTTATGTGGGATTTGTCCTCCGTCACAACATTCCCACAGCTCAACCTAGTGACTACTGCTGAAAATAACCCACATGTCAGGCTGAAACTGGAGCAGTGGGTCTCTCTGTGCATGTAAGACGAAGAGTGCTCTCATGCGTACACTCTCCACAAATACAACACACACAGCTATGTCTTACTATACTTGCAAGGACTTTTTGGGGACCAACAATTGATTCCCATTCAAAATCATATTTTCCCTAACCATAATGCCTAACCCTAATTTGAACCCCAACCCTAATTCTAACCCTAAACTTAATCCCTAAACCTAACATTTTACTTTTTTTACAAGTGAGGACCGGCAAAATGTCCTTTGTTCTCTGAATATTAGTTTGTTTACTATTCTTTTGAGGACTTATGGTACTCACAAGTATAGTAAAATGTGTACACACACACACAAATCCAACATGAAAAACATATTTCTGAAATCAACATGATTGTCAAGAGAAATCCCACTGAGTATTTCATTTAAATAACGTTTACAAAAAAAGAAACACAGAACATAAAAAACATGTTTCCATTTAGAGGAAATGTTCCTGCTGAGAGTCCTCATTATGTGTGCCTACGGCAGATTGGCCACAGCTCTCCAGAAAAGGTTTGGTTTAGAATAATCTAGTCAGAATTCAGAACCTCAAACATGCGCAGTTTCACACATTCTGGCAATCATGTATAGATATGACCATTGACCACATACAAAAAAGTAAAATCTACATCTCAGATAGGCTTATGGAGTTGGGAAGTTCAACTCTTTTCCAACACAGTGTCAATACTGTCGGTAACTAAAATAACCATCTCACCAGGTAATACAGCGGCAGGACGAAGACGTCTTGATGAAGCAGTTCTTTTCAGAGGGCTGGCTCTGGACCTTGAGGGCACCTGATTGGTCGACGCTGTAGTTTTGCATCCTGCTGTGAATAATAAAAGCTTCAGATGAGGCTCAGGGTTTGAGTGGATTCGACCCATCACACACACACACACACACACTCACACACACCAATAAGACACTGTACCCTGGCTATGAAGGGACTGAGAACAGCTGTATCAAAGCTAGTTGTGCCTGCTGAATTACATTTAAAGGCTGACGCCTCATACGTAGAGGAAAGGGGCTACTGATGGGAACGCAGCTAAACACATTTTAAAAGGTGTTTGATCAGTACACATCTTATCAGACTCCTGGATAAAATGTTTAATCTAATCAAACTGCACATAAGTGTGTTTTAACAGTGTCCATCAGCACCCTGTTGACGCATCTAAACAAAGCTTCAAGTCAGCATTTTGGTTCTCTAATCTATTTCCTAATCACCCAAATTTCCCTTCCAGGGATTTGATAGCAGATGTTGTGAATCTAGACAGGCTCCATCTTATTTGCGCTGCATTATGGGATTTTAGGTGAAACACAAAACAGACTAACAACTAATCTGATTAGAATTTGGGAGATTGAGGGATTCAGAAAACAGAAATTGAGAGGGGATTCATTCCTTCAGGAAGAAAACAAAACAAAACAAAAAACCTTGGGGGGAAAAAGCCAATAGAATAGTTGTTAGTCACTTGTTGGTTTTGTGGATAACTATGCCTGTATGAGAATCCCATCTCACCAGGTCCTATGTTACTCCCTGGGTGTGAGAGGAGTCTACCTTTTAACACTGTGGCCTTGGAAGGGATGCTCTTGGGGACACCCTGGGACTTGTAGGGCAGTCTGGAGGAGGAGACAGCAGTAGAGGGCTGGTGGAGTCTGGAACCAGTGACTCGGGGCTTAGTGCTGCCGTTGGCTGAGGAGGTTCCAACCTCTGTCTGGGACCTCGGATGACCTATGTGACAAAACATTGGTAGAGAGATCAGCATTGAGACGCAGAAATCAGAGGCAGAAGTGTAAAGAAAGAAAGCCTGCAGGGTGTAACAGTATATTCTGCTCCTACATGTTTTCATAAGGCTGCACCACAATACACAGACAACATTGCAACTGTACTCAAAGTGCCCCAGTCCTTGTGTTCAGTAGTCCATCTGGTAACTGGTCAGAGATCAGCTGTTATGAGCCATGGTCAAGGCAAAGGGTGAACTGACTGGTGCTTTTGTTCATGCCAGATCAGAGCACTGGTAGAAATATAATAATTGCCCTAAGCAGGTTGGATAGCAGACAGACAGGCTTGGCCTTGCTCCACATCAGGCCTGTTACGCCACCCAATACCCCTCTGATGGAGTTACATAAGCAGGTTACATGAATGACTGGTGTCAAATAAGAGCACAAAGCTGAGTGCCAAATTGTGTGGCACCTATCATTTCCTCATGGTTACTAATTTTTCAGAAACACTGTGCAGCGGCAGAATATTAGACTTCTAGGGTACAGCATCAGTTACATAAACCACCACACAAATCCAAAACACTGTGCAGCGGCAGAATATTAGACTTCTAGGGTACAGCATCAGTTACATAAACCACCACACAAATCCAAAACACTGTGCAGCTGGTCAGTCCTCTGGTGCTTATACACACTGCTAGACATACAGACCTGACTAAACGATAACAGGATAGCTCACTGTTTACATTACAGAGGAAATGCCTAGGAAATCATTAGGCCGGTGCTTATTCAAAGGCAGGCAGTCTGGATTAGAAAAAGGTATTAACTCTGTACCGCAGCCAATGTTTACACTATCCTCTGGATGAGATGTCACTTTTACTCTATGTGAGAGAGAGCAAAGCACTAATGCAAAAGCTCGGTGTGAATCTAGTCTTATAGAACTCTCACAGAGCAGCAAACGTTTTACACATTGTATTCTAACTTGAATTTAACTATGTCTGTTGGAGAATGCTCTTCCCTGATGCGGTGCTCTGTTTGGCCCGTGGCGAACACATACCTCCGGAGGCACTGCTGCAGACATCTCTTCCCTGGCTCAGCCTGGCTGCTGGAGGGAGAGCCTGGGAGGCTGAGGCAGGCGCTCCTCTGGCTCTGTTGAGGGATGGTCTACTCTTAATCCTGTCACACGCAGCTCCTCATGCTGCCGTTGCTCCCGCCGCCGTCTTAGAGGAGGCCGTCTGCAACAAGAGCAACCCATCACTCCCAGAGTCCCACTCAACAGGCCCAGACAGCGCGTTCCCGCTCCTCACCGTGGGCCATAAACAGAGAGACCCAGCTCACTGGGAACTAAGACAAACACGTTGCAGGCAACAGAACCAAGCTGCTAGTGTACTTTACCCCCTGCGATTCATGCCAGTCCCGGACACCTCTCTCTCAGTTTTCCCCCTCCTCTAAAAACACTCTCAGAGCACATGGTGTGTGTTTGCTAGACTCCAGCTGAGCAGCAGTCTTGCCTCTTCTCTCCGAGGGATAATTAAAACCGATTTAAAGTACTACATTTCCATCTAAAAAGCCTGCTTTTTTAGATGGAAACCCCTCATAAGGAGGGCCTTGGAAAAACTGGACGTCTGTGGTCTACTTAATAATAATATCTCAGATCTGCCTAATGATGACAAATTATTACTTTCAAAACGATCACATGGACCTTCACAAGCCCATTCATCTACAATGTTAGAAAATTAAACAAAGTAGTGTATTATATGCTGCAGTTATTCTAATGAATAGTATATTTTATGCACATTTCATCATACTTGGATTTGATTAAACAAGCCAAAACGCATTTATTCTACGTTACGTTTAGGGCACAAGACTCTTGCATTTACTTACAAGGCAGATTTTCTTAACCTTGCTGCTTCCCTCTTCTGCTTCCTTCTTGGTCTCAGGCTGTTTGTTGTGGGTAGTGGCAGTGCTGTTGTGGCTGGCTGGTCTGGCCTGGCTCTGTCCCAGGTGGACGTAGACCTTGGGGATGATGAAGCTAGCTGAGCTGCTAGGGGAAGCTCTGGACTCCCTGTGTGGTGTAGATGTAGTGGAGGAACTCTCCGAACAGCAGCGGGACCGCCGTGCTGACACTGGTGCCTTGTCCTGATTGGATGGTGAGGAGGCTGAGGAGACGGAGCCAGGTCTCGTCCTGTGTGGCACTTCCTCCTTGTTGCCAGCCTTGCCAGTACTGGCCAGGGCTGGTGTAGGGTCAGCTCGCTGCTCTTTGGAGGGTGACTGTGGGAGATGGAAAACAGAAGGTCTGGTTTCCAGGCAGCACTGGAGCGGGTCCTCCTCCACAGTTAGAAGCCACGTGCTCGGCCTCTGAGCTGACCCGACTACTAGCCTGACTGCTGGGTGCTGGTGGGGCTGACAGGGATGCTCGACACTCTGCCTCCTCAGTCAAACTAAGAAGAAGTGGACCAATGGGAGACCCAGCAGCCGAAGAGAGGTCTTGGTCATCTGCCTGGATAAATGTAATTCCCAGGAAATCAGGCACTGCATTCTCGACCACAGCAGCCCTAGGGGGGCCATCTTCCACTGTGGCTAGTTTACTACGAGTGTTTCTCATTGGAGTGTTCCTGTTCACATGAGATGGTTTACTACAGGGCTGGTTGACTGGTTTCCCTGGCTTATTCTTTGCAGGTGCAGGGCTTCCCAATGCCAACGGATGAGCTGGTCTCGACATGATCTTGGGTCTCACACTGCTGAAATCCGGCTTTGGAAACCTGTTGATTTCAGATTTGCTGATTCTGTTAGCTGATGATGGGGGAAGCCTGGCGACCAAACTGTGTTTTGGGGATGCGAGCTTTGCGGCCGCCCCTCGCTGGTCTGTAGCCGTCTGGACCACAGGGCTCCCAGTGTGACTTTGTTCCCCAGTGCAGGGGGACTCCATTAGGGAGGGGAAGTCCAGGGGTTTGTTCCCAGCACACTGCATTGGTGTGGAGGTCTGGGCACGGCAGTAAGGGTACAGCTCCTCTGAGACTGGCAGCATGAAGGTCCTGCCCTCGGTGGATCCTCCACTGAAATAGGCTTCCGAGCTGGCCCGCCTGCTGAGGGCTGGGGAAGCACCTCCACATGCAGCAGATGGGGCTGGCTCACACAGAAAGGTCCCCTGGTGTACACCCTTTGCCTCACAGGGATCCGCATCCACAGGAGACCCAGGCGGTGCCAGGCCATCCCTCTCAGGAGGGAGATCCTGGTCATCTGACTGGATAAAGGTCATGCCCCAGCACTGAGGGCCTGGGTTGTCCTTTACTTTGAGGGTGTCAGTGGGTCTGTTCTCCAGGAGGCCGTCACAGACGTCAGGCAGGGTGGTGGTGGACACAGACAGCAGGCCATGGCCCAGGTCAGCAGGCAGGGCAGGGGAGCCGTGGGCAGAGGAACTGGTGGACAGCTCCAGCAGAGTCAGAGACACAGTGAGAGTGCCAGCCTCCTGCAGACAGAAGCTGTTCCACCTCATCACCATCTCTCCTGAGCCGATGGAGCAGTTGTTCTCACTGGAACCAGGGAGCGACACGGAGTTACCATTACGGTCCCCAGGCCCTGAGGAGAGGGCCAGCTGCAGGGGTCCCTGTGACGAGGGTCTACTCTTTGTCTTCACACTGCCAGGCTTTTTAGACATGTTTCAGCACAGCTGTGTTTGAGTTTACTGTATACCCACTGAGTTATATCAAGTTGAGTTTTCAAAGCACCTCAAAATTAATAGCTATTTACTTCCATGGGTTTCAAATGACTTGGTTGGGCAGCAACCTTTTGAAACATACAGCTACAACTTTAACTTCATAGTTGATCCAGGAGAATGTCTGAGAATCACCATCAGGAACAGATCTGTACAAGAAAACAGGGACAAAATGGTGAGATGGCTGACGGAGTCAAAGGGGAATATTCTATACAACTATGTGATAAAATACACCAAACAAATTGAACTTAACATAAACCTAATATGCTCTGTACTTGTGTAATGGTCTGATCTCTGTATAAATTACACAAATGTCATCAAATGACATTTTTGGAGGTGACATGTTTGGGCTGACTCTCTGACAATATTAAAAGAAAACCGATATCCCTGGACTAAACACCACACTCAGCACATTGGTGACAGATAGAAGTGGCATTGTTAAGGCTTTACTTTACAGGACTATAAGCCTGACATGAACATAGTACGCATACCCATCCTCATAGTTCAATATAAGCAAAAAAGAAAAACTCATTCTCATCAGGGGAAACTGGCATTATTCAACCACTGGCTGTGTTAGTCCCCATGTTTCCTAGCCAATCCAGTGTTTTGCATTACAAATAATACTGTACAATTATCTGTACTCTGATACTCTACTGAATTGTTAATGACTTCAGACACGGTTTCATTAAAAATGTAAGAGTATATAGCCCAACTGTCTGAACTGTTGCTGGTCATGCTGACACTGGACATCAAGGCAGTGAATTCAGACACTCCATTGTATTACCATAGTATAACATTACCCTTTGACCAAAATAACTAACAGAAAACAAGAAACTTGAAATGGCAAATAACATTCCCTTGCCTGAGGGTTATAACAACCCACCCGATGCCCTGAGGCGTGAGAGCCGGGTGGCCAGTTGGGAATGATGCATGAGCAGTCACAACCCTAATGTGGACCCATGTTGGGGTTGATGTTGGGAAACCAGCCCAGTTGGGTTTGAGACCACGACCACTAAACACCAACCTAAACAGGTCTGTTGTGTTTGTTTCATTACATTTACGTCATTTAGCAGACGCTCTTATCCAGAGCGACTTACAAATTGGTGCATTACCTTATAGCCAGTGGGATAACCACTTTACAATGTTTTTTATTTTATTTTATTTTTTGGAGTGGGGGGTAAGGGGGACGGGGGGAGTGGGGGGGGGGGGTAGAAGGATTACTTTATCCTATCCCAGGTATTCCTTAAAGGAGGTGGGGTTTCAAATGTCTCCGGAAGGTGGTGAGTGACTCCGCTGTCCTGGCGTCGTGAGGGAGCTTGTTCCACCATTGGGGTGCCAGAGCAGCGGACAGTTTTGACTGGACTGAGCGGGAACTGGGCTTCCGCAGAGGTAGGGGGGCCAGCATTTGTAGCTGTCCACTAATAAGGAAAACAAACAACTGACGAAATTAAATGATTTGTTTAATACTATACAAGATGTTGCACATCATGATTTGCAATCTACTGATTCTGACAAATACAGTATACTACTCTGAGACGCATTCATTAACAAAATCATTGGTGAGAAAAAGCACCTTGCCAGTCAGTTGGTGTTGTTGTGTATCCGTATCAAGCCACAGATCTCAGTTTCCCCAGGTCCCTCTCTGAGATAATCCCATTAGAGCTTCCCACAGCACTAAAACCAACCAGTAGCCCTGTGTACACCTCCTGTGGGCTAGCACTAGCATTAACACTGCTGGGATGACTGCTCCCTTTACACAGACAGTACACACCCCCTCCCGGCGCGCAAACCCAGCCGTGCATCAGTAACACACAGCGAAAGAGAGAGGGACCTCTTCCATGACCAGCAAGCAGAATAGTCTGTTATTATCCCCTCTCCCTCCCTGTAGGAATGTGGCTTAGTCCAACAGTGCAGCAGTAGCAGCCTCTCTGTCAGTCAGGCCCCTGGACAGTACACAGACAGTACAACGTGCCTGTGCTCGCGGCAGAAGGCAACTCAAGGTCCAGCTCATGTGGTGCACCACTACTAAGTTCGGAGGGTGGGGGGGGGGGCAAGAGAGAGAGATCTAGAGAAAGGGAGAGCAACTTGTTATTTTACCCCTGCCGAGCCCATTACGCGGGGGGAGTGGCCAAGGCCCGGCAGTCCGAATCAGCATTCACTGTTGCTAAGCAGCCAAAGTGTCTCTTTCATGAGGGAATGGATAAGACAGCTTTTTGGCAAATGGGGGAGAAATGAAAAGGGGTGTGGGAGTGGGATGAGCGGGTCCTAGGTTCTGGACAAAGCCGGACCATTCCTACATACAAATACTCACAATAAACTATTACTGTACATTGAATTAACGTTTGTTAGTTTGAGCAAAACAACAGCACAAATATGCAGGGATGTCAGTCCAGGCCTAGAGTGATAGTGGACTGCTCCCCTGGACCTTCATCAATCCTCTAGGCCTAGTAAACACTGGTGATGTCATCTCAGAGGGCATGACCTGCTAGGTTAAGAGCCCTACTGTTGACCCTGCCTGCCATTACAATATAGGGCCTATGCCTGAACCCTACTGAGCCTCAGACCAGCGCTGTTTCTGCTTAATATAAAGGTCCTTACACGTGGCCTGAGGACCCATCATCTCGGCAAGCAACGAGACGCAACCCGAGCCACCAGCACTGGAAGAGCTCCCGTCCCAAACCATTTCCTAAAGGGATTACAAAATAGGATTACCTGGAGTTACCCAGGGGACAGTTTGGTGTTTCTGTTGCAAAGTTCTATTATGTAACAATTTTGCCTGTAATTAGTGCCCATCATCAGCCTGGAGAACATGAGAGAGAGGAGTGTGTACCGGAGCTCATCAGTTTGTAGCTGTGAGCCCTGTGAGGCTTGGTTCCAACACAGCAGCAGTCCAGCTCCCTCCCAGACTCCTCCAACGTGAACAGTGATTAGGTCTGGATGAGCGGAGCACAGTCTGCCCACACACTCAGCAGAGCCTGGCCGAAATGTAATTTAGAAGATCATTGTTACAATCTGAAATAGCAGGGTATGAAACACTATCCCCCCCGCCCGACTCAGTCATAGGACCTCTAAAAACATCTGATATACATCTGATACTTCCTGGAAAATTGCTCTGGGAAGAACAATTCCAAAATAATTATTACAAGATTAATGCCCCATTATCTTCAGCTCTCAGTGTGACCCTTGTGGGCAGATAGAAATGAAGACGGAACACACAAGCTTTGTCTTCGTGGAACATAACAACTAGCTAGGCTAACCAGTGAATGTGCTTCATTGTGCCCCATGCATGCAGTGTCAGTGAGTGACGCTACAAGACTGTGACATAGGATAGATTTCCTGTAAATCAGGGATGTGATAACAGAGAACCTGTGTTCAAACGCCAATGATGATGAATTCTGACCATGGCAGGTGGAAATGAGACAAGTGGCACCTTACTGGAGTTAATCAAGTAAATCCAGTCAGTGAAGGTTTACACCGGTTCTACACACTATGAACTGAAACAGAGGTCAAACAATGCCATCACAGTGGTAGTATCGCAATAATCTTTCCTTTCTCCCGAAGTGTGCACTTGTTCACTTCCCTTCATGGATTTGAAGGGAAATGACAGGTATATGGAACCTCACTGCTGCTCTGCATCCTAATCCCCCAGGCACCCAGCACACTCTACATCCTAATCCCCCAGGCACCCAGCATCCAGCCTGCTCTGCATCCTAATCCCCCAGGCACCCAGCACGCTCTACATCCTAATCCCCCAGGCACCCAGCACGCTCTACATCCTAATCCCCCAGGCACCCAGCATCCAGCCTGCTCTACATCCTAATCCCCCAGGCACCCAGCACGCTCTACATCCTAATCCCCCAGGCACCCAGCATCCAGCCTGCTCTACATCCTAATCCCCCAGGCACCCAGCATCCAGCCTGCTCTACATCCTAATCCCCCAGGCACCCAGCACCCAGCCTGCTCTACATCCTAATCCCCCAGGCACCCAGCACCCAGCCTGCTCTACATCCTAATCCCCCAGGCACCCAGCCTGCTCTACATCCTAATCCCCCAGGCACCCAGCATCCAGCCTGCTCTACATCCTAATCCCCCAGGCACCCAGCCTGCTCTACATCCTAATCCCCCAGGCACCCAGCCTGCTCTACATCCTAATCCCCCAGGCACCCAGCATCCAGCCTGCTCTACATCCTAATCCCCCAGGCACCCAGCATCCAGCCTGCTCTACATCCTAATCCCCCAGGCACCCAGCACGCTCTACATCCTAATCCCCCAGGCACCCAGCATCCAGCCTGCTCTACATCCTAATCCCCCAGGCACCCAGCACGCTCTGCCCTGGACTCCATGTGTGACTGGAGCTGCCAGGCCAGCGTCACACAGAGACAAGGTTATGAGTAGACACACCCTGGTTGCAACCAAAATGCCACCATATTCCCTAAAAATATGGATATAGGGTGCCATTTGGGACACAGACCCAAAGCCCACTGCTCAAGCTGGGCCACAGGCAGGGGGCAACAGGTCAAGTTTTGGGATTCCACTCTACATGCCATTGCAGAGGAACAGCCAACCAAGGTCCTTGGCATGGTCTTTGGATAGTTAGAGCCAGCTACAAAAATAATATGGCTTACTGTGCACAAAAGCCTTTGAGGTATTGCATGGCAATGTAAATAAAGAAACCTTGTCTGATAAGCTGTTTGCTTGCACTGGTCAGCGCAAAGAGGCAATCCTCAAAGAGAACTTACACACAGCCTAAGATGCCATGCATACTAGTTTGATAGGCATTTCACATTAGATTATAGAATGCAACAATAGTTTGGAGCCAGCAATAAATGTTAGTGAGTTTTTCCCTTATAGATGACAGTATGAGCATACTGAAGATCTATTTCCAATCATTTCCTCCAATTCCCCAAAATGGAAAATCTCAACAAAGTACCTAATGTGCTTCAGGATGGTTCCAAGAGAAACAGGGTGTTTTAATAGTGAACTAATGAACTGAACCTCAGCTCAGGTTTCTCAAGAAGAGCAGCTTATGAGCAACACCAAACAACAGCCAAGCCAAGCCGCTTACAGCCAGTGGAATGAGAGCATTACAGAGAACAGAGAAAATAGCCTGAATAGACCCTGGGTGTATTTCTAGTAACTCATTCAGGATCCTCTTACTAATCATGAGGTCATAGCTCCATAGGCACACCACTGGTTTTAACTAGATGGTATACAGCTACGACCGGAAATAACTTTTGAGAACTTACGCAGCAGGTTAGAACTTACACAGCAGGTTAGGAGAATGAACGTAGCAGGTTAGGAGAATTAGGTTAAGGTTAGCTAAAATGCTCTCCTAACCTGCTACGAAAAGTCAAGTCCAGTCATAGCTGTACTCCATCTACTCACAGGCACCACCACCTCGTTCTCCAACCAAGGCACATTAATTTGAGTAGCAAACTGAAGTGAAGAGGAAATTTGGCAACTCTTGCAGGCAAGTGGAAGTTCATAAAGTTCTTAGGTTTACAGAATAAGAAAGTCAAGGAGGGATATATACATTTCAAAATCCAGCCTCCTGGGTTCAGTGACCAATCACAATGGGAATAAAAAAACCTGATGTGATTGGTTGAGTGTTTTGCATGGCTCAGGGCCCCGGGTGGGCGGAGTTTTAAACCATTCTAGACCATTGATCCTTAAAGGGATACTTCAGGATTTTGGCAATGAGTCAGATGTACTCTTGGATACTATTTTTGTGTCTCTGTGTGCAGTTTTAAGGAAGTTGCTAACAACATTAGCACAATTGCTAACAACATTAGCACAATTGCTAACAACATTAGCACAATTGCTAACTAATGTTAGCGCAATGACAAAGTCTATGGTAATTGCTAGCTAGTAGATACCATAGACTTTTTCATTGCCCTGAGGGCTCCACCATTGGTAAATGACTTGCAGAAATATGACCCATAGGAGGCCAGGAGTCCATTTTGAAATGTATAGAAGCCTCCTTCACATTTCAATCTGTAAAACACTCGGGCCTTGATGGTTGGAGGGACAGGCGTTGCTAGAACTAATAAGCATCGAAATTAGGCCAAATCAAAATAAAGCACTTTAAAATAGGCTACATAGTCCACAAGGCCTGATAATAGCTGACTAAACGCCCCTCCACGGTGAAGGAGTGGAGTTTAGTCAGCTAAATCAGGGCACAAATTGTATTTGAAGCGTTGCTTTTTCTAGAGGTTCCTAGACTATCATATTTTTTCACAAATCTTTAAAAGTCTAGCCTACTGCAAACTAAATTAACGAATTGATTATTTTTTTTACACTTGCTTGTGTCAATTGCTGCGTGTATGCAGAAAAATCATACTCACAAGAAGAACGTTTGAGTTGATATGAGCAGATCAAATGGATTTCGCAAATCCCGACATGGATCTTATATGCCTGCTGCACGCGCCCCTCAGAGTTCGCGCTCACCTATGGTGCGTTCAGCAGGACTCAAGGTTTTGAAACGGAATGAAGTTGGCTCTATTCTTCAATTCATGGCATTTCTATCTGCAATGTAAGAAAATGTATACTAACTACCTACTGAACGTGGCCATGGATGTCAAGAGCCTGAGGTGAGGTAGCTTTCAGTTAGTTTTTGTTTTAGGACAGTAGGCCTATGCCTAATTATTGCACACACTACAGTCACCAAGCCTAAGCACTCTCATCTTTTTAGAAATTGTTTGAAATAGTCTATCTTTGACAGACTATTATTCTTTCCCTGCAGGTTTTTATTTTTAGGTAAATTTGAATAGTCAGTCAGCTTATTTTCTCCACCAGTGAGACAGAAAAACAACAAGTAAAACATTTTAATCAGATTTGCAAGCAAGGCACTTATTGAGAATGATAAGAGCACATAATTGTGATCAGGAATTCATTCAAACACTTCTGCTTCTTGCATAGCTTATGTGATAAAATGTGACTAAATAATACACTGTTTTAGCCTACTTTAATTAGATTGTATCCACAGGATCAGACAATATTGGGCTCAAAAGCAGCCGGCCTTATTTTCATGACTACAGACTTGAGGGAGTACCACCAGCCATGCCAGGTGTACCAGACTACTCCACTGTCTGTCACAGCACTGTAGGCACCTTGGTAGTAGTAGCCATTCAGGTTGGCAGAGTGACATCTAGTGGAAACAGAACAGAACAGCAAGAATTAGGATAAAGAAATAATCATAAAGTGTATTTTATTTGTCATAATGTCAAATGATGTATTCTTCGAATGGTTGTAGATTAGAGAGAGAACTTGTCCAAAGAGAAAACTTGTGACATCACCCAAATTAGCCCTTTTAGTAGCCTAGACCATTGACAGACAGAGAGAATAAGGAACCTGTTGAACCACCAGCCTCCCTTGTCCTCCTGGGCACAGTTGCGTTCGTAGCGGTCGTTGTCTTTGTCGTAGGTGCTGAACTTCATGCCCTGGTGACTGGCCCACCCCTGGTCCTGTGGGTGGTAACTGCCTGACAGAGAGTCACCTGAGTCACCAGAGAACTCACCAAAATGCAGCTGGTAAAACTCCTGGGGATAAACATCATGGTAATATAGTGAGCTAATGCAGCTGGTAAAACTCCTGGGGATAAACATCATGGTAATATAGTGAGCTAATGCAAACCCAAAAAAGGCTACTGTGCAACTGTAATAAGTGGATGGGAAGTAAAACTCTGTGAGGGAGGAATGAGTTGCATCGTACTATTTTGTGTTTTTCCTACAATTGACATATTGATAAAGAGATTGTCCTCCTCTTGTTTGTTTAACCTTTGATCTGTTGTTTCCTTTCCTTTTTTTCTAAAGGAAACAACAGATGAGTTGTCCATCTAGACCCCTCAAACTCAACTCTGGACCATGAAGCCAGTTCCACTGCATTTTTTCATTGTTCCTGGGTGTGTGCAATTAATTATCAGGTAGAACAGAAAACCAGCAGGCTCTGGACCTCGTAGGGTAAGAGTTGAATACCCCTGATCTAGACCATGGGAAGATCTCAATTTAATCCTACTCACACCCTCTCTCCTTGTCTCCTCAAAACCCATTGGAGGAGAAGGTCAGAGGAGAGGGACCACTGGCTTTCTCATCCAATAGGTTTTGAGAAGGAGACGAGGAGAAGGGAGAAAGGACGCGAGGAGTGTGAAACTGAGATCTTCCCAATGACCCACTAACACGGATAGATTGAAACATCACCCAAAGACAACATCGTCATCATTCCATATGGACACTTGTTGAGCAGAGGTGTAAAAATGAAAACCACAGAATACAACACCTTGTCATCTGCAACTTTGAAGTTTTTGTACACTGCATAGCGTTGTACTCCCTCAAAGTCAGCTAAGTTTATCCTCAGATTGTAGTCACCTAAAGCCAAGGGGTGATAATAATAATAATAATATGCCATTTAGCAGACGCTTTTATCCAAAGCGACTTACAGTCATGCGTGCATACATTTTTGTGTATGGGTGGTCCCGGGGATCGAACCCACTACCTTGGCGTTACAAGCGCCGTGCTCTACCAGCTGAGCTACAGAGGACCACGATGGTAGCCTTTAGACGAAACTCTATACCTCATCTCACTGTGACTCTCTCACTGTTTGTCTTGACTTTTCAGACGTTGTAAGAGCTCACATTTACCTTGTGAAGTTAGGTAATGTAAGTTGTCATTCCCCAACCAGAACTCCCCTCTGGCTGACTGCAGGCCACCAAACCCCCGCTGATAATCACTCCAGGGCCTGCATACAAATCAGATATGAATACAACACATTACTCATTCACATACAGAAGAATGTTACTGTAATCTCATTATTACATAACATCTGAATCGTATTTGAATGTGTTTTACCTGTTGAAAGACTGGCTGCCATCTGAGCGTCTCTGGATGACTGTCCATCCGCCCCCTTCAGTCATGTCACAGTAGATCCTGACTAGGCCCGGGCTCGCCATGGGTCTGATCGTGTAGAGCCCACTGCCTTTGTTCCCAGCGTTGAAAATCTGGGCACAGTCTGAAAACAGGTTACTGATGAGGTTATGGATGTTTACTTCACAAATTTGATGGTTTGAAACTATAAATTATGGAATCCATTTGTGCCCTTACTGGCCACTCCATACTAGAAATAAAAGGATAAAAAACGATTATTGACCTCTATACTGATGATCTCCCAGGTCATGGAAGGTGTCCTGGTCTAAAGCCAGCTGCTCAGTCGCCGAGAGTCTGGATGAGCTGCTGCTGCTGTTTCATCAACTGCACCTCCAGAGTCTTCAGCAGCCGTACTGTCTCCTGCTGGCATTCATCTGAAGACTACACACACATACACTACCAGTCAAAAGTTTGGACACACCTACTCATTCCAGGGTTTTTCTTTATTTTTAAAACTATTTTCTACATTGTAGAATAATAGTGAAGACATCAAAACGATGAAATAACACATATGGAATCATGTAGTAACCAAAAAAGTGTTAAACAAATCAAACTAGCCACCCTTTGACTTCATGACAGCTTTGCACACTCTAGGCGTTCTCTCAACCAGCTTCATGAGGTAGTCATCTGGAATGCATTTCAATTAACAGATGTGCCTTGTTAAAAGTTAATTTATTTCTTAATGTGTTTGAGCCAATCAGTTTTGTTGTGACAAGGTAGACGTGGTATACAGAAGATAGCCCTATTTGGTAAAAGACCAAGTCCATATTATGGCAAGAACAGCTCAAATAAGCAAAGAGAAACGACAGTCCATCATTACTTTAAGACATGAAGGTCAGTCAATCCAGAAAATGTCAAGAACTTTGAAAGTTTCTTCAAGTGCAGTCGCAAAAACCATCAAGTGCTATGATGAAACTGGCTCTCATGAGGAACGCCACAGGAAAGGAAGACCCAGAGTTACCTCTGCTGCAGAGGATATGTTCATTAGAGTTACCAACCTCAGAAATTGCAGCCCAAATAAATGCTTCACAGAGTTCAAGTAACAGACACATCTCAACATCAACTGTTCAGAGGATACTGCGTGAATCAGGCCTTCATGTCAAATTGCTGCAAAGAAACCACAACTAAAGGACACCAATAAGAAGAAGAGACTTGCTTTGGCCAAGAAACACGAGCAATGGACATTAGACCGGTGGAAATCTGTCCTTTGGTCTGATGAGTACAAATGTGAGATTTTTGGTTCCAACTGCCTTGTCTTTGTGAGACGCAGAGTAGGTGAACGGATGATCTCCGCATGTGTGGTTCCCACTGTAAAGCATGGAGGAGGAGGTGTGATGGTGTGGGGATGCATTGCTGGTGACACTGTCTGTGATTTATTTAGAATTCAAGGCACACTTAACCAGCATGGCTACCACAGCATTCTGCAGCGATACGCCAGCCCATCTGGTTTGCGCTTAGTGGGACTATAATTTGTTTTTCAACAGGACAATGACCCAACACACCTACAGGCTGTGTAAGGGCTATTTGACCAAGAAGGAGAGTGATGGAGTGCTGCATCAGATGACCTGGCCTCCACAATCACCCAACCTCAACCCAATTGAGATGGTTTGGGATGAGTTGGACCGCAGAGTGAAGGAAAAGCATATGTGGGAACTCCTTCAAGACTGTTGGAAAAGCATTCCAGGTGAAGCTGGTTGAGAGAATGTCAAGAGTGTGCAAAGCTGTCATCAAGGCAAAGTGTGGCTACTTTGAAGAATCTCAAATAGCAAATATATTTTGATTTGTTTAACACTTTTTTGGTTACTACATGATTCCATATGTGTTGTTTCATAGTTTTGATGTCTTCACTATTATTCTACAATGTAGAAAATAGTTTAAAAAATAAAGAAAAACCCTGGAATGAGTAGGTGTGTCCAAACGTTTAACTGGTACTGTATACACTGAGTGGACAAAACATTAGGACATGGACTGACCAGGTGAATCCAGGTGAAAGCTATGATCCCTTATTGATGTCACTTGTTAAATCCACTTCAATCAGTGTAGATGAAGGGGAGGAGACAGGTTAAAGAAGGATTTTTAAGTCTTGACACAATTGAGACATGGATTGTGTATGTGTGCATTCAAAATCAAATCAAATCAAATTGATTGGTCACATATGCATGGTTAGCAGATGTTATTGCGAGTGTAGCGAAATGCTTGTGCTTCTAGTTCCGACACTGCAGTAATATCTAGCAAGTAATATCTAACAATTCCACAACAAAAACCTAATACACACAAATCTAAGTAAAGGAATGGAAGAACAATATATAAATATATGGATGAGCAATGTCATTGTCAGAGCGACATAGGCTAAGATGCATAGATAGTATAGAATACAGTATATACATATGAGATGGGTAATGCAAGATATGTAAACATTATTAAAGTGGCATTATTAAAGTGACTAGTGTTCCATTTATTAAAGTGGCCAGTGATTTTCAATTCTGTATGTAGGCAGCAGCACCTCTGTGTCCAGTGTGACGAGTTACCAGGGAGTCACAGATTTCCCTGCAGCCCATTCGACCTGAGCAGCCCTTACAGCCTAGTTACAGTGAAGCCATGATGAACCACACAGAGCACGCTGCTTCAGCCTGTTCACTCAAGACACAGGTACAGCATAGTACACACACAGTACATCCCAAAACGTAACAGCTAATACCCAACTGATCTGATCCCTGTTTGTTTTCAGCTGTGGACTAACTCTGAGGTGCAGTGACACCAGATCCTGGGAGGGAAGCTGAGCCAGAAGCAGACAGGGCCTGAATCTTTAATGGCAGAGTATCAGGGGAGACACAGATTGAATGACTCCTACAAAAGGATGGAGGAGTAGCTCTCAGAGCATCAGTGGATGGATGACAGGTTAGACTAAGGGGATAACTTTGGAGGGCAGCCTGCGTTATCATTTGGGAGACCATTATCTTTTAGAAGTGATGTATTTGAGCTAATGTCTTGCCGTCATGTGGAAGCCAGTTTTTCTCAGTCATGTGTCCAGCAGCATGTCGTTGTTTGACTGCTGCTCTGATGAAGAAGCGTGTCAGGGCAGGTGCCTTCCCTGGTTGATGATCTGTTGTCTGTGTGCATGCCTCTGTGTTTGCTTGTTGCTCTTTCTCCTGTAAGTAGTCCATAAATGATTCCATTACCCTTTGTGCCTGTGCTGGCAGTGTTTTTGTGTGTTAATGAGTTTGGAATTAAATTCACCTGACCAAGATAGCCGATTTTTATGTTGCTAGGATGCCAATGTCCATTCTAGTGATAATTTAATTATTTGTTGGGATGTCCCCTTTCAGGACGGAGGAAGCTGGAGGAAGATGGCTAGGAGATGGGGGTTGAGGAAGAGGAGGAGGTGGACTCCAGTTCAAGTTAAGTGTCCTCTGAGTCTTTCAGAATGAGACAGTCCAACAGGACCAGAGGATCCAGAGAAAGGTTGCTATTGACTGTTTCCCATTCCACTTTACATTGCTATTGATGTAGGAAAACATGGAGATAATGTCTGCGTCCCAAATGGCACCCTATTCCCTTTATAGTGAATTACTTTTGACCAGGGCCCATGAGGGCCCATAAAGTGCACTATATAGGGAATAGGGTGTCATTTGGGATGCAGACAATGTATCCGGGCCTGGTCTTCCCTCTCCAGTGACCCCTCTGTGGAGGGAAACCTGCGTCCCTCTCTCTAGACTAGGGGTCAGCTGAGGGTCAGGAGTCATGGCCAGGGAAGGTGCACTGGGTGTCAGATCTGTCTAGCGTGGAGGTGGAGGAGAGACAGCAGAGACATGAGAGACAGCAGAGACAGGAGAGACAGGAGAGACAGCAGAGACAGGAGAGAGGAGAGACAGCAGAGACAGCAGAGACAGGAGAGACAGGAGAGACAGCAGAGACAGCAGAGGCAGGAGAGACATCAGAGACAGCAGAGGCAGGAGAGACAGGAGAGACAGGAGAGACAGGAGAGACAGGAGAGACAGGAGAGAGAGGAGAAAGCAGAGACAGCAGAGACAGCAGAGACAGGAGAGACAGGAGAGACAGGAGAGAGAGGAGAAAGCAGAGACAGCAGAGACAGCAGAGACAGGAGAGACAGGAGAGACAGCAGAGACAGCAGAGGCAGGAGAGACAGGAGAGACAGGAGAGACAGGAGAGACAGCAGAGACAGCAGAGACAGCAGAGACAGGAGAGACAGGAGAGACAGCAGAGACAGCAGAGACAGCAGAGACAGCAGAGACAGCAGAGACAGGAGAGACAGGAGAGACAGCAGAGACAGGAGAGACGGCAGAGACAGGAGAGACAGGAGAGACAGCAGAGACAGCAGAGACAGCAGAGACAGCAGAGACAGCAGAGACAGCAGAGACAGCAGAGACGGCAGATACAGGAGAGACAGGAGAGACAGGAGAGACAGGAGAGACAGCAGAGACAGGAGAGACGGCAGAGACAGGAGAGACAGGAGAGACAGCAGAGACAGGAGAGACAGGAGAGACAGGAGAGAGAGGAGAAAGCAGAGACAGCAGAGACAGCAGAGACAGGAGAGACAGGAGAGACAGCCGAGACAGCAGAGGCAGGAGAGACAGGAGAGACAGGAGAGACAGCAGAGACAGCAGAGACGGAAGAGACAGGAGAGACAGGAGAGACGGCAGAGACGGCAGAGACAGGAGATACAGGAGAGACAGCAGAGACAGGAGAGACAGGAGAGACAGGAGAGACAGGAGAGACAGGAGAGACAGCAGAGACAGGAGAGACAGCAGAGACAGGAGAGACAGCAGAGACAGGAGAGACGGCAGAGACAGGAGAGACGGCAGAGACAGCAGAGACGGAAGAGACAGGAGAGACAGGAGAGACAGGAGAGACAGGAGATACAGGAGAGACAGCAGAGACAGGAGAGACAGGAGAGACAGGAGAGACAGGAGAGACAGCAGAGACAGGAGAGACAGGAGAGACAGGAGAGACAGGAGAGACAGCAGAGACAGGAGAGACGGCAGAGACAGGAGAGACAGGAGAGACAGGAGAGACAGGAGAGACGGCAGAGACAGGAGAGACGGCAGAGACAGGAGAGACGGCAGAGACAGGAGAGAGAGGAGAGACGGCAGAGACAGGAGAGACAGGAGAGACAGGAGAGACAGCAGAGACAGGAGAGACAGGAGAGACAGCAGAGACAGGAGAGACAGGAGAGACAGGAGAGACAGCAGAGACAGGAGAGACAGCAGAGACAGGAGAGAGAGGAGAGACGGCAGAGACAGGAGAGACAGGAGAGACGGCAGAGACAGGAGAGACAGGAGAGACAGGAGAGACGGCAGAGACAGGAGAGACAGGAGAGACGGCAGAGACAGCAGAGACAGCAGAGACAGGAGAGACGGCAGAGACAGGAGAGACAGCAGAGACAGGAGAGACAGGAGAGACAGGAGATACAGGAGAGACAGCAGAGACAGGAGAGACAGGAGAGACAGCAGAGACAGCAGAGGCAGGAGAGACGGCAGAGACAGGAGAGACAGCAGAGACAGGAGAGACAGGAGAGACAGCAGAGACAGCAGAGACAGCAGAGACAGGAGAGACAGCAGAGACGGCAGATACAGGAGAGACAGCAGAGACGGCAGATACAGCAGAGACAGCAGAGACAGGAGAGACAGCAGATACAGGAGAGACGGCAGATACAGGAGAGACAGCAGAGACAGGAGAGACGGCAGAGACAGGAGAGACAGGAGCAGATCAGACAGCTCCAGAGACAACTGGACTACAGCACAAGGGTGTGCCACTCACTGGGACAGAACCAGCAGGTCAGACACCTCTTACAGGAGAACTGAGCTTTCATAGCACTGGTTTCTGTTAAGAGGGTGGTGGTGGTGATGAGGATTTTATAATGAGGAATAGGAGGAGTTTGTAATATTGTGTGCTACTCTCTTCCTACATTGTACCAGATTATGTCCTATGTGTTCCAGTCTGTACTCTCCCTGAGCCCTTATGGCATCAGCCCTGGACATACACAGGTCTACCTCATCAGGAACCAACTCAACCACTGCTGCACCAGGCTGGCCAGACAACAGAACAACATCCAAAGGTGGGATACAGTAAAGCCTTGACCATAAACAGCGATGACATTACTGTATTTGCGATGAATGTGTTTGCGATGACATTACTGTATTGTGACCAAATGCAAGGGCTTGTTCCCTGTTCAGTAGTGAAAATGCATATTGTCCACTTCAACTAAAACATGATTTCATTTAACAGAATGAGGCAGCTTTTGAATGATCTCCTACACGAACAACAGTCTCAACCTCCCTTGCCTCCCCCAGTAAATACCTTGAAGATGAGTGGCATCAACACCTTCTCATATCCTCCCTCAGGCAAGGTCTTTATTTAACTCTCCAGGTTTCAATGCAAGCTGGGATTTTGTATGACTTAACAAGAACAAAGTGTTTAAAAAGTATGAATAGTGAATTATAATTAATCATTGATCAGTAACTGTTTTTGTATCTTTTCAGGATTTGACCCATGTCCTGCACCTCACCCATCTATGGGGGAATTACCAGATCCCCAGTCAAGCACCAGATGGCAGCAGTGGGCTGAGCCGAAGTCCTCTGTGCTGACAGCTCATGATACAGCCTTTCCACAGCCATTTGATAGCCACTCTATGAATGGGCCAGAACAATGGTAAACCTACTGCAATCACAGTTTTTGGAGCTGCCTCCTCCTCTGTTTGTTTCATGGTAAATTACATCATGATTTGTTATTGAAAAGCACACTCAATTTGAGACAGTGGAAGCCTGTGCCTGCTCAGTTGTGAGAATGTTTTCTGATTGGGTTGGCATACTAAATACATGTTGTTAATGGAGACAATATTCCAGAATAGAACAACTTGGATTCTCAATTCTAGGGTTCCTGAGGAGGAGGAGGAGGAGGAGGAGGAGGAGGAGGACAGAAGCACACTGCCAAGAGCCGTCACCTTGGCGGATGTCCATGTTGGAAGTCCAGACCAGCTAGGTGGTAAAGCGAAGAGCCAGAAAACCTCCAGGTTATTTCCTCTCCATAGAAATGGCAGGAGCAGTCGGTTTGGAGAGAAATCTTCTAGAATTCTCACCAGCAGTCTATCCAACCCCGTGGACACCACCGCCAGCCCAATGACAACCCTCAAATCCAACAAGGCCACCGCCCCCGTCAGCCTCATGTCTAAACACAGCCTGTCCTCGTCTAAGAACAAGAGGAACCAGAGTAGAGGACACAGAAGAACCCCTGGTGAGTGAAGGGGATTATAGAGCAATGAATCTGATGCATTTGTGCATACAACTAAAAATCACTTTTGACTAGGGCCCATGGTCTGCATAGGAAATAGGGTGCCATATGGGACACAGCCATTGACCTAAAAGGAATGTTTGTTGATTTGTGTGTTGACAGATGGTCACTGATGGTTCATTGTTTGAGGTTTTGCGTGAGACCATCCACTCTGAGGTTGCTTCTGTGATATCTCAGGATGAGACCAGGCCCTGTTTTCTCAAAGAGCTGTTCCAGCAGCTGTAGCTGCTCAACACGGACTACCTACGGCAGAGAGCACTGTTCGCCCTGAAGCTGTAGCTGCTCAACACGGACTACCTACGGCAGAGAGCACTGTTCGCCCTGAAGCTGTAGCTGCTCAACACGGACTACCTACGGCAGAGAGCACTGTTCGCCCTGAAGCTGTAGCTGCTCAACACGGACTACCTACGGCAGAGAGCACTGTTCGCCCTGAAGCTGTAGCTGCTCAACACGGACTACCTACGGCAGAGAGCACTGTTCGCCCTGAAGCTGTAGCTGCTCAACACGGACTACCTACGGCAGAGAGCACTGTTCGCCCTGAAGCTGTAGCTGCTCAACACGGACTACCTACGGCAGAGAGCACTGTTCGCCCTGAAGCTGTAGCTGCTCAACACGGACTACCTACGGCAGAGAGCACTGTTCGCCCTGAAGCTGTAGCTGCTCAACACGGACTACCTACGGCAGAGAGCACTGTTCGCCCTGAAGCTGTAGCTGCTCAACACGGACTACCTACGGCAGAGAGCACTGTTCGCCCTGAAGGTACTGGAACAATTGAACTGTGCCATTTACCATCTACATGTGTTATACTATAGGCTATTGTCACCACGGTAATACAAGAGCCATATGAGATTGTTGTTTATATATTAATCAATTTTCCATTACTTGTAGGACATAGTGGCTCGGCACCTTTCTGAGAGAGATGTGTCTGAAGACCAGCCTATGCCTCCCAGCCCTGTTCTCCAGGCTTCCACTACCACAGAACTGACATCCAGAAAGATCATGTTCTCAACGTATGCTGTATGTTTTTCTCTGACCTGCAATCACCTGACTAATGTAACACATTGTCACAAGCCGGGCTAGAACTCCGGTCTCAGATGTGGAGAGCTGGGGGTACTACCCCTTAGCCACAGAGGAGGTGTTGTAGGACCCAAATGAAACACCCAAGGCAATACTCCAGGCAAGTAGATTTAATGTTCCAAAACAGGAGGCAAAACAAAACAACTCCACGAGGGGAGAAAAACAAACTAAAGATAACTTCGAACAACTTACTAGGACAGACACGGTGGGACAAAGCAGGAGACACATAGTCAGGACGCAATAACCAAGTGAGAAACAAGGGAAAAACACACAGCTAAAATACTAAAGGGAAAACAAGGCACAGGTGACCTGGATCAAACTAATGAGGACACACGAGGAAGAACTAAGGCAGAGGGGAACACAGCTGACCTCTAGAGGCCCGGAGACAAACAGGAGAAGCAGGAAGCTGACAGGACCCCCTCCTCTAGGAACGACTCCTGACGTTCCTTCCAGAACACCCTGGCCTCAGGGTGCGAAAATCTCGGATCAACCCTGGGTCCAGGATGTCCCTGGCTGGAACCCAGGAGCGCTCCTCTGGCCCGTAGCCCTCCCAGTCCACCAGATACTGCAGCGAGTTCTGGACCCTCCGGGAGTCCAGTATCCGGCGGACTGTGTAGGCTGGCTGGCCGTCAATAATCCTGGGAGGTGGCGGGGGTCTGCGTGGGTGGGCAAAGGGAGAAGACAAGACAGGTTTAATAAGTGAAACATGGAAAGTGGGGTTAATACGAAGGGAGCGAGGGAGAACCAAACGATAAGACACAGGGTTAACCTTTCTAGCAATGCGGAAAGGGCCGATGTATCTCTGGGAAAGCTTCTTGGATTCGACCCGGAGGGGCAGGTTCTTAGTGGCCAACCAAACTCTCTGACCAGCTCGGAAACTAGGGGCCGTCCGGCGGTGGCGATTAGCCTGACTTTGGTATCTCTGGGAGGTCCGAAGGAGGGCACGCCTGGCCTTCTTCCAGGTCCGCCTACAGCGTTGGACAAAGCGCTGGGCCGAGGGAACACCAACTTGCGCCTCCTCCTCTGGAAACAATGGAGGGTTGTAACCGAACTGGCATTCGAAGGGGGACAATCCGGTGGCTGAGGACTGGAGGGTGTTGTGGGCATATTCAGCCCAAATGATATAGGTGGCCCAAGACGTGGGATTACTGGCCGCCATACACCGCAGGGTGGTCTCCAGATCCTGATTAATCCGTTCCGTTTGGCCATTAGACTCTGGATGGAACCCCGACGATAGGCTGGCTGTGGCCCCAACAAGCCTGCAGAAGGCCCCCCAAAACCGGGACGAGAATTGGGGACCTCGGTCAGAGACCACGTCCAGGGGAATACCAAATATCCGGAAGACATGGTTCATGAGGAGCTCAGCAGTCTCCTTAGCCGAGGGCAGCTTGGGCAGGGGAATAAACCGGGCAGCCTTAGAGAACCGGTCTACCACCACTAGGATGACGGTGTTGCCCTGGGATAGAGGAAGTCCCGTAACAAAGTCCAGAGAAAGGTGTGACCATGGCCTTCGAGGAACAGGTAAGGGATGGAGCAGTCCCTGGGGTCGCTGGCGTGTCGACTTTCCCTGGTTGCACACAGGGCAGGCCTCAACATAGACCTGCACGTCCTTCTTGATGGACGGCCACCAAAACCGCCGTCGGAGGAACTCCAGTGTGCGAGCACTGCCTGGATGGCATGTCAAGGGCGACTCATGACCCCACTGCAAGACGCGGGCCCGAACAGAGAGAGGAACGTACAGGCGACCGGCAGGACCACCGCCTGGATCGGGCTCCTGGACAAGAGCTTCTCGTACCCCTCTTTCTAGTTCCCACTGAAGAGGTGCGACGATCCTAGACCTCGGAATAATCGATGCCAAGGGCTTCTCTTGTAACTCGGGAGAATAGACTCGAGACAGAGCATCCGGCTTGACGTTCTTGGTGCCAGGTCGGTAAGTCAGGAGGAACTGGAATCGATTAAAGAAAAGGGACCATCGTGCTTGCCGAGGGTTCATCCGCTTAGCCTGTTGGAGATATTCCAGGTTCTTGTGGTCTGTGAGAACCTGGAAAGGGTGCTGAGCCCCCTCAAGCCAATGGCGCCACTCTTCCAATGCCAGTTTTACCGCAAGCAACTCTAGATCCCCCACGTGGTAGTTGCGCTCGGCCTCAGACAGGCGGCGAGACATGAAGGCGCAAGGGTGTAATCTCCCATCCGCACCCCTCTGTGACAGGACGGCTCCCACCCCCACCTCTGAGGCATCCACCTCCACCACGAAAGGTCTCTCTGGGTCAGGGGTCACCAGAATCGGAGCAGAAGTGAAGCGGCACTTGAGATCCTCGAAGGCCCCTGCTGCTTCCGGACCCCAGTGAATCTTGGTCCCTCCTCCCTTGGTAAGCGTCGTCAAGGGGGCTACCACCGAGCTGAAATTCTTAATGAACTTCCGATAGAAGTTAGAAAAGCCAATGAACCGTTGAACCTCCTTGACCGTGGCAGGTGTGGGCCAATCGTGGACCGCCTTGACCTTCTTGGGATCCATCTCTAGGTGCCCGGGAGTGACAATAAACCCGAGAAACTGAGTCTGAGAAACATGAAATTCACACTTCTCAGGCTTAACGTAGAGGTGATTGTCAAGGAGCCTCTGGAGAACCCTGCTAACATGCCCCTCATGCTCCTTCAGTGACCTCGAGAAGATGAGGATATCGTCCAGGTACACGAAGACGAACAGATTAAGCATATCCCGGAGAACATCATTAATCAGGGCTTGGAATACTGCGGGGGCATTGGTGAGCCCGAACGGCATCACCCGATATTCATAGTGCCCCGTGGGCGTGTTGAACGCCGTCTTCCATTCGTCTCCTTGCCGGATCCGCACGAGATGGTAAGCATTGCGGAGATCCAGCTTAGTAAAAATGGAAGCCCCTTGAAGCAGTTCAAAAGCAGTGGCCATGAGAGGAAGGGGGTATCGATTCCGAACCGTGATCTTGTTGAGTCCCCGGTAATCAATACAAGGCCTAAGACCCCCGTCTTTCTTTTCAACAAAAAAGAAGCCCGCCCCAGCCGGGGAAGTAGAGGCATAGATGAGGCCGGCTGCCAAGGACTCCTTAATGTAGGTGTCCATAGCTGCGTGCTCGGGGGAGGACAAGGAAAAGATCCGACCTCTAGGAGGGCAGCACCCAGGGAGTAGATCAATGGCACAGTCATACGTGCGATGAGGCGGTAAGGAAGTAGCCCGGGCCTTGCTGAACACTGCCTTGAACCGATGGTAAACACTGGGGACTCGGGAGACGTCAACAGACTCTTGAAACTGGGTACTAGGGGCTGAGGGACTCTGAAGCATGCAAGTGAGTTGGCAGGTGGGACCCCAGCTTAGAATGGTGCCCGTAGGCCAGTCGATCTGGGGATTATGTCTGCATAGCCAAGGGTGACCCAGGATAATAGGATACTCGGGAGAGTCAATGAGATAGAAGGTCTCCTCCTGCTGGTGTTGAGAGATGGTAAGTCGCAGGGACTGAGTCGCCTCGGTAACCTTTCCTGGTTCCAGAGGTCTGCCATCTAAGGCTGTAACTGCCTGGGGTTGAGGAAGTAGTTGGGTAGGGATCTTAAGTTCCTTAGCCAAGGTTACATCCAGGAAATCACCTGCGGCACCGGAATCGATCATAGCCTGGACCCGATGCTGGTGGCCCCCCCAGGACAGAGTGGCTGGAATAGCCAGGACAGCGTTAGTAGGAGGCGCTCTAATTCTCCCCATCACAGCCCTCCTGTAGCTGGGCGGGGACAGGCGTTTCCCGAAAGCTCGGGGCAAGTGGAGCGGAAGTGGCCGGCAACCCCGCAGTAGAGGCACCGACGTTCCCTCATGCGACGTTCCCTTTCGTTGGGAGAAAGCCTGGAACGGCCTAACTGCATGCTCTCCGGGGAATCCTGGAGCAGTTCAGGAGCCGGGGAAGCTCTGAATGACGGAGTCCAAACAGGAGAAACAGAGCTGCTCAGAGGAACTTGGGACTGAGACACCTGACGGCGAGCCGTTCTCCGCTCTCTTAGACGATTGTCCAGGCGGATGGCCAAGGCTATGAGGGACTCGAGATCACCAGCTGGTTCTCGGGTGGCTAACTCATCTTGAAGGGGCTCAGATAACCCTCCCTGAAAGCAGACCCTCAGCGCTTCATCATTCCATCCGCTCCTTGCTGCTATGGTCCGGAAATCAATGGCAAAATCTGCCGTGCTTCGGGAGCCCTGACGGAGAGACAGTAGGCGCTTGGAAGCCTCCCGCCCACTGACAGGATGATCGAACACCCGCTTGAACTCTTCTACAAATGCAGCGTGGGAGTCACAACAGGCCTCCTGGGACTGCCACACCGCAGAAGCCCAGGCGAGCGCCTTGTCTGAAAGAAGGGTAATGATGTAGGCAATCTTGGAACGGTCTGTGGGAAAACTTGAGGGTTGGAGCTCGAAGGTGAGGGAGCATTGGGTGAGGAAACCCTGGCAAGAGCTTGGATCCCCAGAAAAGGGCTTGGGAGGTGGTAGTCGGGGCTCCGCCAACCGAGACGACCTGTCGTCACTGGGGGGTGACCTGGGGGAAGGGAGAGGACCAGGGAGGCGTTCAAAGAGCTGGCGGAGGGAACTCATCATTTCAGCCAGGAGTTGAGAATGACTAGCCATCAGCTCCTCTTGTCGGCTGAGAACGGCTTCATGGCGCTGGAAAGAAGCCTCATGTCGAGTGATCACCGCCAACAGGTCCTGGGAACTGAGTGTTTCTGGGTCCATGATTGACTTGGTTATTCTGTCACAAGCCGGGCTAGAACTCCGGTCTCAGATGTGGAGAGCTGGGGGTACTACCCCTTAGCCACAGAGGAGGTGTTGTAGGACCCAAATGAAACACCCAAGGCAATACTCCAGGCAAGTAGATTTAATGTTCCAAAACAGGAGGCAAAACAAAACAACTCCACGAGGGGAGAAAAACAAACTAAAGATAACTTCGAACAACTTACTAGGACAGACACGGTGGGACAAAGCAGGAGACACATAGTCAGGACGCAATAACCAAGTGAGAAACAAGGGGAAAACACACAGCTAAAATACTAAAGGGAAAACAAGGCACAGGTGACCTGGATCAAACTAATGAGGACACACGAGGAAGAACTAAGGCAGAGGGGAACACAGCTGACCTCTAGAGGCCCGGAGACAAACAGGAGAAGCAGGAAGCTGACACACATGACATCCTTTGTTTGTTTTATGACCAGACCGAAATTACCATAACAAGAATAATATTAATGTCACTGTTTATTGGATTTGTAACAGGATTACTCAGGAAAGAGACAGAAAATAAATGTCCCAGAAGGAGGTGAATGCATGCTGTCTATCGCCTCCCACCTTAAGCCATTCACCAATGAGGATCTGGGTAACAGTTCATGGATGTGAACAGTGCTGTCTCCTTAACAAATAGTCAATGCTATATGTCTAAGTGTCTGTTTAACTTTGATCTGTTGCTATGATTGACTGGACACCCTGCTGTTTTCTAGGTGCCTGTGATGGTACTAACTCTTGCTTAACTGAGATCCAGTGTGCACAAGTTGACACTCAACAACTTGACAGGCAGATAAACATTATCATGGCTGAGATCCTTCCCATTTTGAAGGTTAGTGTCACGACTTCCGCCGAGGCTGCCTCCCCTCCTTGTTCGGGCAGGTTTCGGCGTTCGTCGTCACCGGCTCACTAGCTACTGCCGATCCCATTCTCATCACTCCACTTGTCATGTCTTGTCTTGTCAATCACACACACCTGGTGCTCATTCCCCTAATTAGTATGTGTATAAGTGTTCCCTCTGTTCCCCTTGTCTTTGTGAGTGATTGTTTCATTGTGAGAGCGAGTAGCTCGGTTGAGCTACTCTTCCATTTGTTATTGCCAAGGTGGAATATTTCCCTTGTAATAGTTTTGTAATGATGGTTGGTGCGTTTTATTTATGTAAACGGAATAAACTCTGGACTTCGGTGTTTTACCTCCTGCGCTTGACTCCTTCATTCACACCTCATCACAGTTAGACACAATGCTTGGTGTAGGCTACTTGAGATTTCAATGCCCTGAATGTGTATACTCATTATATTTTTACAATTTCTAAGCTGAAAAAGATTTATTTAGAACTGAAATGAAGAACTTCTTAATTTCTCACAGTGTGTGTTGTGTTGTCAGGAGCGTGTAGAGGAGGAGCTCTTCTTATCTCCTGGCCTCCATCAGACACAAGGTTCTGGCTCTGACAGAGCAAAGGGGCGGGAGCAAAGAATTCATCCGGTTCTTCCACAAACAGCTCAATGATGTTCTGCAGGTGAGAAAACATCACGTCCTGTCTGCATCCCAAATGGCACCCTATTCCCTATAAAGTGCACTACTTTTGACCCATACTGTAGGGCTCTGGTCAAAAGTAGTGCGCTATGTAGGGAATTGGTGTTTATTTTATTTACCATCATATAGCTGTTTGACAAATGCAGCCAAATTGTTATTTCATTTATTCATTGTTTTCCAGGAGACAAAATCATTGGCGGAACAACAGCCATACCCGACAGCACTGGAAGATGAAGATAAAGTATATTTACTATTTTAGTCCGGTCTTTTCCCCTTTTAATTTACATACACTATATATACAAAAGTATGTGGACAACCCTTCAAATTAGTAAAATCGAGCACACAGCCATGCAATCTCCATAGACAAATATTGGCAGTAGAATGGCCTTACTGAAGAACTCAATGACTTTCAACGTGGCACCGTCATAGGATGCCACCTTTCCAACAAGTCAGTTTGTCAAATTTCTGCCCTGCTAGAGCTGCCCCAGTCAACTGTATATGCTGTTATTGTGAAGTGGAAACGTCTAGGAGCAACATCAGCTTAGCCGCAAAGTGGTAGGCCACACAAGCTTACAGAATGGGACCGCCAAGTGCTGAAGTGCGTAGCGCGTAGAAATCGTCTGTCCTCGGTTGCAACACTCACTATCAAGTTCCAACTGCCTCTGGAAGCAATTTCAGCACAAGAACTGGTCTTTGAGAGCTTCATAGAATGGGTTTCCATGGCCGAGCAGCCGCACACAAGCCTAAGATCACCATGTGCAATGCAAGCGTCTGCTGGAGTGGTGTAAAGCTTGCCGCCATTGGACTCTGGAGCAGTGGAAACGGGTTCTCTGGAGTGATGAATCACGCTTCATCATCTGGCAGTCCGACGGACGAATCTGGGTTTGGCGGATGCCAGGAGAACGCTACCTGCCCCAATGCATAGTGCCAACTGTAAAGTTTGGTGGAGGAGGAATAATTTGTCTGGGGCTGTTTTTCATGGTTCGGGCCAAGCCTCTTAGTTCCAGTGAAGGGAAATCTTAACGCTACAGCGTACACTGACATTCTAGACGATTCTGTGCTTCCAACTTTGTGGCAACAGTTTGGGGAAGGACCTTTCCTGTTTCAGCATGTCAATGCCCCCTTGCACAAAGTGAGGTCCCTACAGAAATGGTTTGTTGAGATTGGTGTGGAAGAACTTGACTGGCCTTTTCACAGAGCCCTGACCTCAACTTCATCGAACACCTTTGGGATCAATTGGAATGCCAACTGCGAGCCAGGCCTAATTGTACCCTATTCCCTATGTAGTGCACTACTTCTGACCATAGCCCTGATCAAAAGTAGTGCACTACATAGTGAACAGGGTGCCGTTTGAGATGTAGACCCTGCCATCTACAAAATTCCTAAACTACTGTATCTTGAATGTGTTTTGTTAGGACAAGGATGAAGCAGAGCGGAGGGAGAATGTGCTGAGGCAGGGGAAAGGATGACTAGTTTGAAAGATAACAGCTGCAATGATGCCTTAGAAGGAGAAGAAGTGGAAGATCTGAATGACAGTGAAGGACTGCTTCTATCAATAAGTAAGCTTCAAAATTGTATTTCACCTTGGTTAATACATATATGATTTTGATATTGTGTGAAGTGTTTGATTAGGTCTGTGTTGGTCCTGTAGACCTGTCTAAGGCTGACACCCAGGCTCTGACTAACTACAGCAGCAGAGAGGACGAGAATGAGGAAGAGGAAGAAAAAGACTTCAAGGCTGAGCCTGATGACGTCCAGACCTCTCTCCAAGCCAGTAACGACTCTCTCCAAGCCAGTAACGACTCTCTCCAAGCCTATATAGTATACTATACTCTCCTCCTCCTGAGTTATCAAGCCCTGAGTAACCATAATGGGGTCACATGTATTCATTTATCCTTTACAATAGGGAGGGTCAGGAAATGTAAGCCAAAAGTCGGATGAGGATGTTTTTGTCAAAGTGGAAGATATACCACCGCCGCAACATCCTGAAGTTAATAAGGTATGTCCTGATGATGCAAACAACAAATAAAATGTGAAATATTAGCAATGTCACTGACCACTGATGCAGATGGAAATAACATATTTGTTGCTTTTTTCATAAAGGAGGAGATTCAAAAAAAGTTGAACTGAAGATCAGAAAAGCAGTTTGTCTGAGGTAGTTGATGGAAAAAAACAGTACCAACAAGAAATCTCAAGCTTGACTCTGACGGTACAGGACAACTTCACAACAGTTGAATCAATTATTAAAGAAAACAACAATTCTGAAAACTCTTGAATCTCTTAAAACGAAATATAACTTTTCAATTACAGTAATCCCAAGTTTGACACTTTTCTGAATATTCTTCTTCCCCTGTGAGACAAACGTAGAATGTGAAATATTAAACAAACCTGGTATAGTGATAGTAAAAAATGTTATGCCACAGTGTTTGTTTCATCCATGGAAGTGTCCCTGGCCTAGAGGCACGACGTCGTCTCATTCTTCTCTTAACTGATGGTTCACAGCATACATCAGCAAGGAAAGTGTTTCCATATCAAAAACAAATCAATACATGATCAAATGTGAAACCTAGTGATTTGTCGGTGGATAGCTGTTTATTAGAGATCAGGATGGGCTTCGGACAGATTTTCCCTACATCTCTTCTGTGTCTGATTTTACATTCACTGAAGCAATCCACTGTAACGAAGAAGAACGATATAACTGATTACTCAACCATGTTTCTCATTCAAACACTCAGTGATCAGTTTCTATGGCTACATGGATTCTGATACAGTTAGAGATCTTTATCTTAATCTAACCATGTTATTTTATGGTGGACTAAATGTATGTAGGCTGTGACGACCCTCCCACTCTGTCTGCCGTATTCTCTCTCTTTGCTCTTGTTTCCTTATTAGGATGCCGGTGGGCGGAGTTGGGAGGGTCGTCAGCTACATGGGAAACACCTGGGCCGGGTGTGTCCCAGCATAAATGGACCTCTTCCACATTCATGAAGGAGACTCTCTCCAGGCAGATACTTTGACTTTGGTTGGGGGTATTTTTGTGGTCTTTTTGGTTGTTTGCTTTGGCACCTCTCAACACTTTTCCATATTACATTTATGCATGCAAACCCTCACTTACACTACTGATTACACACCCCATTGTTATTTGATTTAGTTTAGTTAATAAATATATACTTTGAGTATTCCTTGTCTCCACGTGTCTCCCTTTTGTTACGAACTTGAGCCGGTTCGTGACAAGGCTGCATTGGGATATAAGTTCACAACATAAGGAAACATTTCCTTCCTTGTTTCCTCTCGTTTCCTCTGACAATGCCTGTTTCTGATAATAACAATAACAAGAATTACAAGAATAACCATAATAATAACTAATAATCATAATAATAATGGTAATAAAGCGGCCTGTTTCTAGTTCCCAAGTGCCAACTCTGTCTATAGATGTTGAACCTATAACCTCTGTTGGCAATCCCTTGTTCAGCAGCACAGCATGGTCTGTCATGTGAAGTGGGACTAGATGGGGGAGAGAGTCCAGGATGTTTTTCAGTACATGATAATGTTCACTGCCTGCTGTTGTATTGGGCTGGTGATTGTGAAAGCACTGAGTCAGCCTTTATGGACCTCGATGACATACTGTCCTGAACCTCTGGTTTGAGTGAAGAGCTTTTTAGGACGATATGCATCATTCCCTTAGCTCTTCTATAATTGTATAGCGGAATGACTGTCTCTGACTGGGCTTAGTGAATAATTTATTATTAAAAGTATTATTTTCCCCTAAATTGTACCCCTTAACTTTGTTTTAGTCTATAGTAGACAGAATATGAGCAGTAAAAGAGATTACTCATCCTGATTACGCAGGAAACTATAGTCTTGCCCATGTTTAAATGCAATGTTCTTTTATTTTTCTTTAACAAGCTTAAATGTGTCATACAAAAAGCATTGATATAGTAAACATTAAGTAAAACAATTATCCTTGTGTGAAGAGAATATGTAGGAACAAACTGTTCTGACGCTTGGTCTTGATGGGCGCTGAACAAGTAGACGAGTGCTTCATCAGTATACTGCAGCAGAAATGGTCAGACTCATCATTTATCTGTCCACAACACAACTGTCCACAACAGTCTCCTGAGTGGCGCAGTGGTCAAAGGCGCCGCATCGCAGTGCTAACTGTGCCACTAGAGATCCTGGTTCGAATCCAGGCTCTGTCGCAGCCGGCCGCGAACGGGAGACCCATGGGCGTCGCACAATTGGCCCAGCGTCGTCCAGGGTAGGGGAGGGAATGGCCGGCAGGGATGTAGCTCAGTTGATAGAGCATGGCGTTTGCAACGCCAGGGTTGTGGGTTCGATTCCCACGGGGGGCCAGTATAAAAAATATATATATGTATTCACAAACTGTAAGTCGCTCAGGATAAGAGCATCTGCTAAATGACTAAAATGTAATGTAATGTAACACCTCTGCCTGCCTTTATGTTGACTCACAACATAATAATTAATGGTTGCCAGAGGAGAGTGTAAAGTAGCAGACAGTATTGTGTTCCAGTGTTGGGCCAATGTCGTGTATTTGATGAATTACGTCATGTTTTGCATACTGTCTGTATCTAGTTTGACCACTAGATTTATCTCGATGTCTAATGATTTCCTGGGAGACTAGACTGTTTCCAATAGTGTTCCAACTGTTTTGGCCTCAAATCATTTATGAACGCTCTTCTATTGTCGTTTTCTGGATTGACTCTGTTAATAAAACGACTGTGCTTAGACCATAAAATGCAATTTACCTGAACAGAAGTGGAATTGGTGGCACCATGTGTCTTTACTGAACACATCATTCTTCACCATACTGGAATAGACACCCCTGCTCTTTGGTCTTTGAATAATTCAAACCTCACCATCCATGAACTGCAAGTTCTGTGAGTCAGAAAAAGGGGTTATCAAGAGTTGTTTTTAGGAGTACCTTGTGATGAGTCGTTTTGCTGAAATGCTTGAGGAAACACAGAGGCTGGCTGAGATGAAATCAGTGACACAGAGATGCCTCTGATTTTCCTGTTGCTTTGAACAACTACCTTCAAAGCAATTTATTGGGGTGATAGCCTACCGAGTCAAACTTAGTAACTTTTGAAGTACACAGTAATGAACTGTACCTGAGACCAAAAAGCTACCAGAATCCAGAAACAGAATTACTTTCACATTTATGTGAGTTCATTCAATGAGACTCGTGCTTGATAAACCTAAGTAGAGGAAAATAGGCTTTGGCACAAGGTGGAACATCACATTTCACCACAACAACAACTCTTATGGAGCAGGACCAGTTAGGTACCTGGCATCACTTCCTTGTTGTGTACACAGTCTTATATTGTTTCTCCAACAGCTCAGATACACAGTTTCTCTCCTAGGAATAAAAAGGGATGTGATCTCTTAGCACCAAGGGCTTTTGGTACGTCCCAAATGTCACCCTATTCCCAATTTAGTGCACTACTTTTGACCAGGGCCCATGCACTCTTGGGAATAGGGTGCCATTTGGGATGCACATATATTTATTTCCCTAATAACCAGAGCATCAGCGTTAAAGAGCAACTATCTTAAAACCCTTTGCTATGAGACTCGAAATTGAGCTCAGGTGCATCCTGTTTCCATTGATCATCCTTGAGATGTTTCTACAACTTGATTGGATTCCACCTGTGGTAAATTCAATTGATTGGACAGGATTTGGAAAGGCACACACCTGTCTATTTAAGGTCCCACAGTTGACAGTGCATGTCAGAGCAAAAACCAAGCCATGAAGTCGAAGGAATTGTCCTTAGAGCTCCGAGACAGGATTGTGTCGAGGCACAGATCTGGGGAAGGCTACCAAACAATTTCTGCAGCATTGAAGGTCCCCAAGAACACAGTGGCCTCCATCATTCTTGAATGGAAGAAGTTTGGAACCACCAAGACTCTTCCTAGAGCTGGCCGCCCGGCCAAACTGAGCATTCGGGGAAGAAGGACCTTGGTCAGGGAGGTGACCAAGAACCTGATGGTCACTCTGACAGTGCTCCAGAGTTCCTCTGTGGAGATGGGAGAACCTTCCAGAAGGACAACCATCTCTGCAGCACTCCACCAATCAGGGATTTATGGTAGAATGGCCACACGAAAGCCACTCCTCAGTAAAAGGCACATGACAGCCCGCTTGGAGTTTGCCATTAGGCACCTAAAGGATTCTCAGACCATGAGAAACAAGATTCTCTGGTCTGATGAAACCAAGATTGAACTCTTTAGCCTGACTGCCAAGTGTCACGTCTGGAGGAAACCAGGCACTGCTCATCACCTGGCCAGTACCATTCCTATGGTGAAGCATGGTGGTGGCAGCTTTATGCTGTGGGGATGTTTTTCAGTGGCAGGGACTGGGATACTAGTCAGGATCGAGGGAAAGATGAATCGAGCAAAGTACAGAGAGATCCTTGATGAAAACCTGCTCCAGAGCACTCAGGACCTCAGACTAGGGCGAAGGTTCACCTTCCAACAGGACAACGACCCTAAGTACATAGCCGAGACAACACAAGAGTGGCTTCAGAAGTCTCAATGTCCTTGAGTGGCCCAGCCAGATTCCGGACTTGAACCCGATCGAACATCTCTGGAGAGACCTGAAAATAGCTGTGCAGCGACGCTCCCCATCCGACCTGACAGAGCTTGAGAGGATCTGCAGAGAAGAATGGGAGAAACTCTCCAAATACAGGTGTGCCAAGCTTGTAGCGTCATCCCCAAGAAGACTCTAGGCTGTAATCGCTGCCAAAGGTGCTTCAACAAAGTACTGAGTAAAGGGTCTGAATACTTATGTAAATGTGATATTTCCGTTTTTTATTTGTAATACATTTGCAGAAATTTATATAAACCTGTTTTTGCTTTGTCATTATGGGGTATTGTGTGTAGATTAATGAGGGGGGTAAAACAATCTAATCAATTTTAGAATAAGGCTGTAACCTACCAAAATGTGGAAAAAGTCAAGGGGTCTGAAAACTTTCTGAAGGCACTGTATATGGATGTTAAAATGGGGGTTGAAAGCAGTATCCTAACTTCCTTTCATGAAGAAGCTCATTAAGGCTACTGTAGGTCTGACTAACCTGACCGTCAGAGTCCTTTTGAAAATACACCCTCACTGTTACATTTTTTACATTTACACGTCATTTAGCAGACGCTCTTGTCCAGAGTGACTTACAAATTGGTGCATTCACCTTATAGCCAGTGGGATAACCACTGTACAATGTTTTTTTTTTTTTTGGGGGGGGGGGGGGGGTAGAAGGATTACTTTATCCTATCCCAGGTATTCCTTAAAGAGGTGGGGTTTCAAATGTCTCCGGAAGGTGGTGAGTGACTCTGCTGTCCTGGCGTCGTGAGGGAGCTTGTTCCACCATTGGGGTGCCAGAGCAGCGAACAGTTTTGACTGGGCTGAGCGTGAACTGTGCTTCCGCAGAGGTAGGGGAGTCAGCAGGCCAGAGGTGGATGAACGCAATGCCCTCGTTTGGGTGTAGGGACTGATCAGAGCCTGAAGGTACGGAGGTGCCGTTCCCCTCACAGCTCCGTAGGCAAGCACCATGGTCTTGTAGCAGATGCAAGCTTCAACTGGAAGCCAGTGGAGTGTGCGGAGGAGCGGGGTGACGTGAGAGAACTTGGGAAGGTTGAACACCAGATGGGCTGTGGCATTCTGGATGAGTTGTAGGGGTTTAATGGCACAGGCAGGGAGCCCAGCCAACAGCGAGTTGCAGTAATCCAGACAGGAGATGACAAGTGCCTGGATTAGGACCTGTGCCCAGCTCAGAGAGGGTGGAGAGGAGGATCTGATGGTTCACAGTATCAAAGGCAGCAGACAGGTCTAGAAGGACAAGAGGAGCAGTGCGGAGAGCCTCCGTGACATAGAGAAGAGCAGTCTCAGTTGAATGACCAGTCTTGAAACCTGACTGGTTTGGTCATTCTGAGAGAGATAGCAAGAGAGTTGGCTAAAGACGGCACGCTCAAGAGTTTTGGAGAGAAAAGAAAGAAGGGATACTGGTCTGTAGTTGTTGACATCAGAGGGATCGAGTGTTGGTTTTTTGAGAAGGGGTGCTACATTCGCTCTCTTGAAGACGGAAGGGACATAGCCAGCGGTCAAGGATGAGTTGATCAGCGAGGTGAGGTAAGGGAGAAGGTCACCGGAGATGGTCTGGAGAAGAGAGGAGAGGATAGGGTCAAGCGGGCAGGTTGTTGGGCGGCCGGCCGTCACAAGTCACAAGATTTTATCTGGAGAGAGAGGGGAGAAAGAAGTCAAAGCATAGGGTAGGGCAGTGTGAGCAGGACCAGCAGTGTCATTTGACTTAACAAACGAGAATCGGATGTCGTCAACCTTCTTTTCAAAATGGTTGACGAAGTCATCCACAGAGAGTGAGGGGGGGGGGGGGGGGGGGGGGGGGGGGGAAATATGCCAGGTCCGCAGGGAGTCTAGTTTTCCTCCATTTCCGCTCGGCTGCCCGGAGCCCTGTTCTGTGAGCTCGCAATGAGTCATCAAGCCACGGAGCTGGAGGGGAGGACCGAGCCGGCCGGGAGGGTAGGGGACATAGAGAGTCAAAGGATGCAGAAAGGGAGGAGAGGAGGGTTGAGGAGGCAGAATCAGGAGATTGGAGGGAGAAGGATTGAGCAGAGGGAAGAGATGATAGGATGGAAGAGGAGAGAGTAGCGGGAGAGAGAGAGCGAAGGTTGCGACGGCGCATTACCATCTGAGTAGGGACAGAGTGAGTAGTGTTGGAGGAGAGCGAGAGAGAAAAGGATACAAAGTAGTGGTCGGAGACATGGAGGGGAGTTGCAGTGAGATTAGTAGAAGAACAGCATCTAGTAAAGATGAGGTCAAGCGTATTGCCTGCCTTGTGAGTAAGGGGGGACGGTGAGAGGGTGAGGTCAAAAGAGGAGAGGAGTGGAAAGAAGGAGGCAGAGAGAAATGAGTCAAAGGTAGACGTAGGGAGGTTGAAGTCCCCCAGAACTGTGAGGGGTGAGCCATCCTCAGGAAAGGAACTTATCAAGGCGTCAAGCTCATTGATGAACTCTCCAAGGGAACCTGGAGGGCGATAAATGACAATGTGGTTGTGATGTGGTTGGATGCTGCCTTCTTCTTCTTCTTCGTTTAAATTTAGCCAGAGTATTGTCCCCTGTATGTTAATCTATGGGCTCACTGGGTAAATATAGTATTTCTGTAAAGGGATATTCATGTTTGAAGCTTCACACAGAAGCGTAAGTTTATGTAGGATGTAGATGGTACATTTCTCTGATTGGAGTTTGTCATCGATAGAACTCTACAGTACTCCATACACTTACTAGTCCCATTCAAAAACAAAGTTACAAAATGTGGACAAAGTGAAGGGGTCTGAATACTTTCCGAATGCACTTTATGTGGCATCGATATGAGTCAGAAACAGTTTTTCTAGTGTCAAAATTGACTACAAAGTGTAAATAGGATAATTTGGTCATAAAGTCAGTCTCGTCTAAAACAGATTTTGGAACATCCGTGCATCACACCGGGTAAATGAAGGTTGGGTTTGGATTTGACAATGTCCATTTGCCCACTAACATGGCGTGAACAGCTGGGGTGATTGCGCTCTATCCAATAGCATAGACCAGTAGTCACCAACTGGTCCATCTCCAAGGCATTCCTAGTCCATCACCAAACATTTCTGTAAAAACCCGTTTTGCACTGTTGGCGGTAGGTGCACTTGATTCAGTAGTCCTAGTGCCAGGAAGGCAAAGTGTTCCCATTTTGAACCATTTAATATGTCTGAAGGTAGAACCGCCTACCCGGCAGGCCCAGAGAGCAAATACAGATAGCTCAGATCCCCATGTCTGCACAGTTTCCTGTCACACTCTGGCTCCGGGACTTGTATTTGAGCCAGGGTGTATTCGTTTAGTTGGGGTTTGGTTTGGTTAGGTTGGGAATAGGGTATGTTCATTTGGGTGTGTGTGGTTTTGGTTAGTTCTTGTGTAGTCATGTGACTCCCAATCGGAGGTAACGAGTGTCAGCTGTCGGCTCGTTATCTCTGATTGGGAGCCATATTTATACTGTGTGTTTTCACCTTGTGGTTGTGGGTTTTTGTTCCGTTTCGGTCAGTGTAACCGTGGACTTCATGAGTCGTCTTTTGTTTGTAGTTCGAAACTTTAATTAATAAAGTCATGTTTCTTGCACACGCTGCGCCTTGGTCTCCTTCGCTCTTAGACGTCCGTGACAGAAAAACCCACCACACCCAAAGGAAAACATACAGATAAATATGGCTCCCAATCAGAGATAACGAGCCGACAGCTGACACTCGTTACCTCCGATTGGGAGTCACATGACTACACAAGAACTAACCAAAACCACACACACCCAAATGAACATACCCTATTCCCAACCTAACCAAACCAAACCCCAACAAAACTGTCACACTCTGGCTCCGGGACTTGTATTTGAGCCAGGGTGTATTCGTTTTGTTGGGGTTTGGTTTGGTTAGGTTGGGAATAGGGTATGTTCATTTGGGTGTGTGTGGTTTTGGTTAGTTCTTGTGTAGTCATGTGACTCCCAATCGGAGGTAACGAGTGTCAGCTGTCGGCTCGTTATCTCTGATTGGGAGCCATATTTATACTGTGTGTTTTCACCTTGTGGTTGTGGGTTTTTGTTCCGTTTCGGTCAGTGTAACCGTGGACTTCATGAGTCGTCTTTTGTTTGTAGTTCGAAACTTTAATTAATAAAGTCATGTTTCTTGCACACGCTGCGCCTTGGTCCGCTTCCTTAGACGATCGTGACAGAAAAACCCACCATTCTAGGACCAAGCGGCGTGTCAAGCGGCAACAGGATCCACCTACACAGGATTCATGGACATGGGAGGAGATACTGGATGGAAAGGGTCCTTGGGCACAACCGGGAGAATATCGCCGCCCTCGTGAAGAGCTGAGGCAGCTAAAGCCGAGAGGAGGCAATATGAGGAGGCAGCACGGAGGCAAGGCTGGAAGCCCGTGAGCACTAGCCAAAAATTTCTTGGGGGGGGGGCCTTAAAGGGAGTGTGGCGAGGTCAGGTAGGAGACCTGCGCCTACTCCCTGTACTTACCGTGGAGAGCGAGAGTACGGGCAGACACCGTGTTACGCAGTAGAGCGCATGGTGTCTCCTGTACGCGTGCATAGCCCGGTTCGGTACATTCCCGCTCCACGTATCGGCCGGGCTAGATTGAGCGTTTGAGTCGGATGTCATGAAGCCGGCCCAACGCATCAGGCCACCAGTGCGTCTCCTCGGGCCGGCTTACATGGCACCAGCCTTACGCATGGTGTCCCCGGTTCGCCTACATAGCCCGGTGCGGGTTATTCCTCCTTCCTGTACTGGTCGGGCGACGGGGAGCATACAACCAGGTAAGGTTGGGCAGGCTCAGTGCTCAAGGGAGCCAGTAAGCCTGCACGGTCCCGGTATTTCCGGCGCCGCCTCCCCG